>NC_140170.1:191128422-191190922 GCF_963971535.1 Notolepis coatsorum
TGTAAATGTTTTGCAATTCTGCCGTGCACTCAACTATCGTGGCTGGAAAACATTCTGATCGACGAGGATGGGATTCGAACACACGCGTGCAGAGCACAATGGATTAGCAGTCCATCGCCTTAACCACTTGGCCACCTCGTCCTATAATTCTTTGTTTTATCAATCTTGAAAACATTTTTAAATTCACTCAAGGTTGTAAATATTTTGCAATTCTGCCGTGCACTCAACTATCGTGGCTGTAAAACATTCTGATCGACAAGCAAGTCACTTAAGGTTGTACATTTTTTGGAATTCTGCCGTGCACTCAACCATCGTGGCTGGATAATATTGTGATCGACGAGGATGGGATTCGAACCCATGCGTGCAGAGCACAATGGATTAGCAGTCCATCGCCTTAACCACTCGGCCACCTCATCCTATATTTCTTAGTCTTATCAATCTTAAAGACATTTTGAAAGTCACTCAAGGTTGTAAATGATTTGCAATTATGCCGTGCAATCTAATATCGTGGCTGTAAAACATTCTGATCGACGAGGATGGGATTCGAACCCACGCATGCAGAGCACAATGGATTAGCAGTCCATCGCCTTAACCACTCGGCCACCTCGTCCTATAATTCTTTGTTTTATCAATTTTGAAAACATTTAAAAATTCACTCAAGGTTGTAAATGTTTTGCAATTCTGCCGTGCACTCAACTATCGTGGCTGTAAAACATTCTGATCGACGAGGATGGGATTCGAACCCACGCGTGCAGAGCACAATGGATTAGCAGTCCATCGCCTTAACCACTCGGCCACCTCGTCCTATAATTCTTTGTTTTATCAATCTTGAAAACATTTTAAAATTCACTCAAGGTTGTAAATGTTTTGCAATTCTGCCGTGCACTCAACTATCGTGGCTGTAAAACATTCTGATCAACAAGGAAGTCACTCAAGGTTGTACATTTTTGGGAATTCTGCCGTGCACTCAACTATCATGGCTGGATAATATTGTGATCGACGAGGATGGGATTCGAAACCATGCATGCAGAGCACAATAGATTAGCAGTCCATCGCCTTAACCACTCGTCCACCTCGTCCTATAGTTCTTAGTTTTATCAATTTTTTTTTTTTTTTATTCACTCAAGGTTGTAAATGTTTTGCAATTCTGCCGTGCACTCAACTATCGTGGCTGGAAAACATTCTGATCGACGAGGATGGGATTCTAACCCACGCGTGCAGAGCACAATGGATTAGCAGTCCATCGCCTTAACCACTCGGCCACCTCGTCCTATAATTCTTTGTTTTATCAATCTTGAAAACATTTTAAAATTCACTCAAGGTTGTAAATATTTTGCAATTCTGCCGTGCACTCAACTATCGTGGCTGTAAAACATTCTGATCGACAAGCAAGTCACTTAAGGTTGTAAATTTTTTGGAATTCTGCCGTGCACTCAACCATCGTGGCTGGATAATATTGTGATCGACGAGGATGGGATTCGAACCCACGCGTGCAGAGCACAATGGATTAGCAGTCCATCGCCTTAACCACTCGGCCACCTCATCCTATATTTCTTAGTCTTATCAATCTTAAAGACATTTTGAAAGTCACTCAAGGT
Organism: Notolepis coatsorum; assembly: GCF_963971535.1. Lineage (NCBI taxonomy): Eukaryota > Metazoa > Chordata > Actinopteri > Aulopiformes > Paralepididae > Notolepis > Notolepis coatsorum. The sequence goes on from NC_140170.1 coordinate 191,130,021, forward strand.
TGTAAATGATTTGCAATTATGCCGTGCAATCTAATATCGTGGCTGTAAAACATTCTGATCGACGAGGATGGGATTCGAACCCATGCGTGCAGAGCACAATGGATTAGCAGTCCATCGCCTTAACCACTCGGCCACCTCGTCCTATAATTCTTTGTTTTATCAATCTTGAAAACATTTTTTAATTCACTCAAGGTTGTAAATGTTTTGCAATTCTGCCGTGCACTCAACTATCGTGGCTGTAAAACATTCTGATCGACAAGGAAGTTACTCAAGGTTGTAAATTTTTGGGATTTCTGCCGTGCACTCAACTATCGTGGCTGGATAATATTCTGAACGACAAGGATGGGATTCGAACCCACGCGTGCAGAGCACAATGGATTAGCAGTCCATCGCATTAACCACTCGGCCACCTCATCCTATAATTCTTTGTTTTATCAATCTTGAAAACATTTTTAAATTCACTCAAGGTTGTAAATGTTTTGCAATTCTGCCGTGCACTCAACTATCGTGGCTGTAAAACATTCTGATCGACAAGCAAGTCACTTAAGGTTGTAAATTTTTTGGAATTCTGCCGTGCACTCAACCATCGTGGCTGGATAATATTGTGATCGACGAGGATGGGATTCGAACCCACGCGTGCAGAGCACAATGGATTAGCAGTCCATCGCCTTAAACACTCGGCCACCTCATCCTATATTTCTTAGTTTTATCAATCTTGAATTCTTTTTTTATTCACTCAAGGTTGTAAATGATTTGCAATTATGCCATGCAATCTAAAATCGTGGCTGGAAAACATTCTGATCGACGAGGATGGGATTCGAACCCACGCATGCAGAGCACAATGGATTAGCAGTCCATCGCCTTAACCACTCGGCCACCTCGTCCTATAGTACTTAGTTTTATCAATCTTGAAAACATTAAAAAATTCACTCAAGGTTGTAAATGTTTTGCAATTCTGACGTGCACTCAACTTTCGTGGCTGTAAAACATTCTGATCTACAAGGAAGTCACTCAAGGTAGTAACATTTTTTGGAATTCTGCCGTGCACTCAACTATCGTGGCTTGATAATAATGTGATCGACGAGGATGGGATTCGAACCCACGCGTGCAGAGCACAATGGATTAGCAGTCCATCGCCTTAACCACTCGGCCACCTCGTCCTATAGTTCTTAGTTTTATCAATCTTGAATTTTTTTTTTATTCACTCAAGGTTGTAAATGATTTGCAATTATGCCGTGCAATCTAATATCGTGGCTGGAAAACATTCTGATCGACAAGGATGGGATTTGAACCCACACCTGCAGAGCACAATGGATTAGCAGTCCATCGCCTTAACCACTCGGCCACCTCGTCCTATAGTTCTTAGTTTTATCAATCTTGAAAACATTAAAAAATGCACTCAAGGTTGTAAATGTTTTGCAATTCTGCCGTGCACTCAACTATTGTGGCTGTAAAACATTCTGATTGACAAGCAAGTCACTTAAGGTTGTACATTTTTTGGAATTCTGCCATGCACTCAACCATCGTGGCCTGATAATATTGTGATCGACGAGGATGGGATTCGAACCCACGCGTGCAGAGCACAATGGATTAGCAGTCCATCGCCTTAACCACTCGGCCACCTCGTCCTATAATTCTTTGTTTTATCAATCTTGAAAACATTTTTAAATTCACTCAAGGTTGTAAATGTTTTGCAATTCTGCCGTGCACTCAACTATCGTGGCTGTAAAACATTCTGATCGACAAGCAAGTCACTTAAGGTTGTACATTTTTTGGAATTCTGCCGTGCACTCAACCATCGTGGCTGGATAATATTGTGATCAACGAGGATGGGATTCGAACCCACGCGTGCAGAGCACAATGGATTAGCAGTCCATCGCCTTAACCACTCGGCCACCTCATCCTATATTTGTTAGTCTTATCAATCTTGAAGACATTTTGAAAGTCACTCAAGGTTGTAAATGGTTTGCAATTATGCCGTGCAATCTAATATCGTGGTTGTAAAACATTCTGATCGACGAGGGTGGGATTCGAACCCACGCGTGCAGAGCACAATGGATTAGCAGTCCATCGCCTTAACCACTCGGCCACCTCTTCCTATAATTCTTTGTTTTATCAATCTTGAAAACATTTTAAAATTCACTCAAGGTTGTAAATGTTTTGCAATTCTGCCGTGCACTCAACTATCGTGGCTGTAAAACATTCTGATCGACAAGGAAGTCACTCAAGGTTGTACATTTTTGGGAATTCTGCCGTGCACTCAACTATCGTGGCTGGATAATATTGTGATCGAGGAGGATGGGATTCGAAACCATGCATGCAGAGCACAATAGATTAGCAGTCCATCGCCTTAACCACTCGTCCACCTCGTCCTATAGTTCTTAGTTTTATCAATCTTGATTTTTTTTTTTATTCACTCAAGGTTGTAAATGTTTTGCAATTCTGCCGTGCACTCAACTATCGTGGCTGGAAAACATTCTGATCGACGAGGATGGGATTCGAACCCACACGTGCAGAGCACAACGGATTAGCAGTCCATCGCCTTAACCACTCGGCCACCTCGTCCTATAATTCTTTGTTTTATCAATCTTGAAAACATTTTTTAATTCACTCAAGGTTGTAAATGTTTTGCAATTCTGCCGTGCACTCAACTATCGTGGCTGTAAAACATTCTGATCGACAAGGAAGTTACTCAAGGTTGTAAATTTTTGGGATTTCTGCCGTGCACTCAACTATCGTGGCTGGATAATATTCTGAACGACAAGGATGGGATTCGAACCCACGCGTGCAGAGCACAATGGATTAGCAGTCCATCGCCTTAACCACTCGGCCACCTCGTCCTATAATTCTTTGTTTTATCAATCTTGAAAACATTTTAAAATTCACTCAAGGTTGTAAATGTTTTGCAATTCTGCCGTGCACTCAACTATCGTGGCTGTAAAACATTCTGATCGACAAGGAAGTTACTCAAGGTTGTAAATTTTTGGGATTTCTGCCGTGCACTCAACTATCGTGGCTGGATAATATTGTGATCGACGAGGATGGGATTCGAAACCATGCATGCAGAGCACAATAGATTAGCAGTCCATCGCCTTAACCACTCGTCCACCTCGTCCTATAGTTCTTAGTTTTATCAATCTTGATTTTTTTTTTATTCACTCAAGGTTGTAAATGTTTTGCAATTCTGCCGTGCACTCAACTATCGTGGCTGGATAATATTGTGATCGACGAGGATGGGATTCGAACCCACGCGTGCAGAGCACAATGGATTAGCAGTCCATCGCCTTAACCACTCGGCCACCTCATCCTATATTTCTTAGTCTTATCAATCTTAAAGACATTTTGAAAGTCACTCAAGGTTGTAAATGATTTGCAATTATGCCGTGCAATCTAATATCGTGGCTGTAAAACATTCTGATCGACGAGGATGGGATTCGAACCCACGCGTGCAGAGCACAATGGATTAGCAGTCCATCGCCTTAACCACTCGGCCACCTCGTCCTATAATTCTTTGTTTTATCAATCTTGAAAACATTTTAAAATTCACTCAAGGTTGTAAATGTTTTGCAATTCTGCCGTGCACTCAACTATCGTGGCTGTAAAACATTCTGATCAACAAGGAAGTCACTCAAGGTTGTAAATTTTTGGGAATTCTGCCGTGCACTCAACTATCGTGGCTGGATAATATTGTGATCGACGAGGATGGGATTCGAAACCATGCATGCAGAGCACAATAGATTAGCAGTCCATCGCCTTAACCACTTGTCCACCTCGTCCTATAGTTCTTAGTTTTATCAACTTTTTTTTTTTTTTTATTCACTCAAGGTTGTAAATGTTTTGCAATTCTGCCGTGCACTCAACTATCGTGGCTGGAAAACATTCTGATCGACGAGGATGGGATTCGAACCCACGCGTGCAGAGCACAATGGATTAGCAGTCCATCGCCTTAACCACTTGGCCACCTCGTCCTATAATTCTTTTTTTTATCAATCTTGAAAACATTTTTAAATTCACTCAAGGTTGTAAATATTTTGCAATTCTGCCGTGCACTCAACTATCGTGGCTGTAAAACATTCTGATCGACAAGCAAGTCACTTAAGGTTGTACATTTTTTGGAATTCTGCCGTGCACTCAACCATCGTGGCTGGATAATATTGTGATCGACGAGGATGGGATTCGAACCCATGCGTGCAGAGCACAATGGATTAGCAGTCCATCGCCTTAACCACTCGGCCACCTCATCCTATATTTCTTAGTCTTATCAATCTTAAAGACATTTTGAAAGTCACTCAAGGTTGTAAATGATTTGCAATTATGCCGTGCAATCTAATATCGTGGCTGTAAAACATTCTGATCGACGAGGATGGGATTCGAACCCACGCGTGCAGAGCACAATGGATTAGCAGTCCATCGCCTTAACCACTCGGCCACCTCGTCCTATAATTCTTTGTTTTATCAATCTTGAAAACATTTTAAAATTCACTCAAGGTTGTAAATGTTTTGCAATTCTGCCGTGCACTCAACTATCGTGGCTGTAAAACATTCTGATCGACGAGGATGGGATTCGAACCCACGCGTGCAGAGCACAATGGATTAGCAGTCCATCGCCTTAACCACTCGGCCACCTCATCCTATATTTCTTAGTCTTATCAATCTTAAAGACATTTTGAAAGTCACTCAAGGTTGTAAATGATTTGCAATTATGCCGTGCAATCTAATATCGTGGCTGTAAAACATTCTGATCGACGAGGATGGGATTCGAACCCACGCGTGCAGAGCACAATGGATTAGCAGTCCATCGCCTTAACCACTCGGCCACCTCGTCCTATAATTCTTTGTTTTATCAATCTTGAAAACATTTTAAAATTCACTCAAGGTTGTAAATGTTTTGCAATTCTGCCGTGCACTCAACTATCGTGGCTGTAAAACATTCTGATCAACAAGGAAGTCACTCAAGGTTGTACATTTTTGGGAATTCTGCCGTGCACTCAACTATCATGGCTGGATAATATTGTGATCGACGAGGATGGGATTCGAAACCATGCATGCAGAGCACAATAGATTAGCAGTCCATCGCCTTAACCACTTGTCCACCTCGTCCTATAGTTCTTAGTTTTATCAATTTTTTTTTTTTTTATTCACTCAAGGTTGTAAATGTTTTGCAATTCTGCCGTGCACTCAACTATCGTGGCTGGAAAACATTCTGATCGACGAGGATGGGATTCTAACCCACGCGTGCAGAGCACAATGGATTAGCAGTCCATCGCCTTAACCACTCGGCCACCTCGTCCTATAATTCTTTGTTTTATCAATCTTGAAAACATTTTAAAATTCACTCAAGGTTGTAAATATTTTGCAATTCTGCCGTGCACTCAACTATCGTGGCTGTAAAACATTCTGATCGACAAGCAAGTCACTTAAGGTTGTAAATTTTTTGGAATTCTGCCGTGCACTCAACCATCGTGGCTGGATAATATTGTGATCGACGAGGATGGGATTCGAACCCACGCGTGCAGAGCACAATGGATTAGCAGTCCATCGCCTTAACCACTCGGCCACCTCATCCTATATTTCTTAGTCTTATCAATCTTAAAGACATTTTGAAAGTCACTCAAGGTTGTAAATGATTTGCAATTATGCCGTGCAATCTAATATCGTGGCTGTAAAACATTCTGATCGACGAGGATGGGATTCGAACCCACGCGTGCAGAGCACAATGGATTAGCAGTCCATCGCCTTAACCACTCGGCCACCTCGTCCTATAATTCTTTGTTTTATCAATCTTGAAAACATTTTTTAATTCACTCAAGGTTGTAAATGTTTTGCAATTCTGCCGTGCACTCAACTATCGTGGCTGTAAAACATTCTGATCGACAAGGAAGTTACTCAAGGTTGTAAATTTTTGGGATTTCTGCCGTGCACTCAACTATCGTGGCTGGATAATATTCTGAACGACAAGGATGGGATTCGAACCCACGCGTGCAGAGCACAATGGATTAGCAGTCCATCGCATTAACCACTCGGCCACCTCATCCTATAATTCTTTGTTTTATCAATCTTGAAAACATTTTTAAATTCACTCAAGGTTGTAAATGTTTTGCAATTCTGCCGTGCACTCAACTATCGTGGCTGTAAAACATTCTGATCGACAAGCAAGTCACTTAAGTTTGTAAATTTTTTGGAATTCTGCCGTGCACTCAACCATCGTGGCTGGATAATATTGTGATCGACGAGGATGGGATTCGAACCCACGCGTGCAGAGCACAATGGATTAGCAGTCCATCGCCTTAACCACTCGGCCACCTCGTCCTATAGTACTTAGTTTTATCAATCTTGAAAACATTAAAAAATTCACTCAAGGTTGTAAATGTTTTGCAATTCTGACGTGCACTCAACTTTCGTGGCTGTAAAACATTCTGATCTACAAGGAAGTCACTCAAGGTAGTAAAATTTTTTGGAATTCTGCCGTGCACTCAACTATCGTGGCTTGATAATAATGTGATCGACGAGGATGGGATTCGAACCCACGCGTGCAGAGCACAATGGATTAGCAGTCCATCGCCTTAACCACTCGGCCACCTCGTCCTATAGTTCTTAGTTTTATCAATCTTGCATTTTTTTTTTATTCACTCAAGGTTGTAAATGATTTGCAATTATGCCGTGCAATCTAATATCGTGGCTGGAAAACATTCTGATCGACAAGGATGGGATTTGAACCCACACCTGCAGAGCACAATGGATTAGCAGTCCATCGCCTTAACCACTCGGCCACCTCGTCCTATAGTTCTTAGTTTTATCAATCTTGAAAACATTAAAAAATGCACTCAAGGTTGTAAATGTTTTGCAATTCTGCCGTGCACTCAACTATTGTGGCTGTAAAACATTCTGATTGACAAGCAAGTCACTTAAGGTTGTACATTTTTTGGAATTCTGCCATGCACTCAACCATCGTGGCCTGATAATATTGTGATCGACGAGGATGGGATTCGAACCCACGCGTGCAGAGCACAATGGATTAGCAGTCCATCGCCTTAACCACTCGGCCACCTCGTCCTATAATTCTTTGTTTTATCAATCTTGAAAACATTTTTAAATTCACTCAAGGTTGTAAATGTTTTGCAATTCTGCCGTGCACTCAACTATCGTGGCTGTAAAACATTCTGATCGACAAGCAAGTCACTTAAGGTTGTACATTTTTTGGAATTCTGCCGTGCACTCAACCATCGTGGCTGGATAATATTGTGATCGACGAGGATGGGATTCGAACCCACGCGTGCAGAGCACAATGGATTAGCAGTCCATCGCCTTAACCACTCGGCCACCTCATCCTATATTTGTTAGTCTTATCAATCTTGAAGACATTTTGAAAGTCACTCAAGGTTGTAAATGATTTGCAATTCTGCCGTGCACTCAACTATCGTGGCTGTAAAACATTCTGATCGACAAGGAAGTTACTCAAGGTTGTAAATTTTTGGGATTTCTGCCGTGCACTCAACTATCGTGGCTGGATAATATTCTGAACGACAAGGATGGGATTCGAACCCACGCGTGCAGAGCACAATGGATTAGCAGTCCATCGCCTTAACCACTCGGCCACCTCGTCCTATAATTCTTTGTTTTATCAATCTTGAAAACATTTTAAAATTCACTCAAGGTTGTAAATGTTTTGCAATTCTGCCGTGCACTCAACTATCGTGGCTGTAAAACATTCTGATCGACAAGCAAGTCACTTAAGGTTGTACATTTTTTGGAATTCTACCGTGCACTCAACCATCGTGGCTGGATAATATTGTGATCGACGAGGATGGGATTCGAACCCACGCGTGCAGAGCACAATGGATTAGCAGTCCATCGCCTTAAACACTCGGCCACCTCATCCTATATTTCTTAGTTTTATCAATCTTGAATTCTTTTTTTATTCACTCAAGGTTGTAAATGATTTGCAATTATGCCATGCAATCTAATATCGTGGTTTGGAAAACATTCTGATCGACGAGGATGGGATTCGAACCCACGCATGCAGAGCACAATGGATTAGCAGTCCATCGCCTTAACCACTCGGCCACCTCGTCCTATAGTACTTAGTTTTATCAATCTTGAAAACATTAAAAAATTCACTCAAGGTTGTAAATGTTTTGCAATTCTGACGTGCACTCAACTTTCGTGGCTGTAAAACATTCTGATCTACAAGGAAGTCACTCAAGGTAGTAAATTTTTTGGAATTCTGCCGTGCACTCAACTATCGTGGCTTGATAATAATGTGATCGACGAGGATGGGATTCGAACCCACGCGTGCAGAGCACAATGGATTAGCAGTCCATCGCCTTAACCACTCGGCCACCTCGTCCTATAGTTCTTAGTTTTATCAATCTTGAATTTTTTTTTTATTCACTCAAGGTTGTAAATGATTTGCAATTATGCCGTGCAATCTAATATCGTGGCTGGAAAACATTCTGATCGACAAGGATGGGATTTGAACCCACACCTGCAGAGCACAATGGATTAGCAGTCCATCGCCTTAACCACTCGGCCACCTCGTCCTATAGTTCTTAGTTTTATCAATCTTGAAAACATAAAAAACTGCACTCAAGGTTGTAAATGTTTTGCAATTCTGCCGTGCACTCAACTATTGTGGCTGTAAAACATTCTGATCGACAAGCAAGTCACTTAAGGTTGTACATTTTTTGGAATTCTGCCATGCACTCAACCATCGTGGCCTGATAATATTGTGATCGACGAGGATGGGATTCGAACCCCTCGCGTGCAGAGCACAATGGATTAGCAGTCCATCGCCTTAACCACTCGGCCACCTCATCCTATATTTGTTAGTCTTATCAATCTTGAAGACATTTTGAAAGTCACTCAAGGTTGTAAATGATTTGCAATTATGCCGTGCAATCTAATATCGTGGCTGTAAAACATTCTGATCGACGAGGATGGGATTCGAACCCACGCGTGCAGAGCACAATGGATTAGCAGTCCATCGCCTTAACCACTCGGCCACCTCTTCCTATAATTCTTTGTTTTATCAATCTTGAAAACATTTTAAAATTCACTCAAGGTTGTAAATGTTTTGCAATTCTGCCGTGCACTCAACTATCGTGGCTGTAAAACATTCTGATCGACAAGGAAGTCACTCAAGGTTGTACATTTTTGGGAATTCTGCCGTGCACTCAACTATCGTGGCTGGATAATATTGTGATCGACGAGGATGGGATTCGAAACCATGCATGCAGAGCACAATAGATTAGCAGTCCATCGCCTTAACCACTCGTCCACCTCGTCCTATAGTTCTTAGTTTTATCAATCTTGATTTTTTTTTTATTCACTCAAGGTTGTAAATGTTTTGCAATTCTGCCGTGCACTCAACTATCGTGGCTGGAAAACATTCTGATCGACAAGGATGGGATTCGAACCCACGCGTGCAGAGCACAATGGATTAGCAGTCCATCGCCTTAACCACTCGGCCACCTCGTCCTATAATTCTTTGTTTTATCAATCTTGAAAACATTTTTAAATTCACTCAAGGTTGTAAATGTTTTGCAATTCTGCCGTGCACTCAACTATCGTGGCTGTAAAACATTCTGATCGACAAGCAAGTCACTTAAGGTTGTAAATTTTTTGGAATTCTGCCGTGCACTCAACCATCGTGGCTGGATAATATTGTGATCGACGAGGATGGGATTCGAACCCACGCGTGCAGAGCACAATGGATTAGCAGTCCATCGCCTTAACCACTCGGCCACCTCATCCTATATTTCTTAGTTTTATCAATCTTGAATTCTTTTTTTATTCACTCAAGGTTGTAAATGATTTGCAATTATGCCATGCAATCTAATATCGTGGCTGGAAAACATTCTGATCGACGAGGATGGGATTCGAACCCATGCGTGCAGAGCACAATAGATTAGCAGTCCATCGCCTTAACCACTCGTCCACCTCGTCCTATAGTTCTTTGTTTTATCAATCTTGAAAACATTTTTAAATTCACTCAAGGTTGTAAATGTTTTGCAATTCTGCCGTGCACTCAACTATCGTGGCTGGAAAACATTCTGATCGACGAGGATGGGATTCGAACCCACACGTGCAGAGCACAACGGATTAGCAGTCCATCGCCTTAACCAGTCTGCCACCTCGTCCTATAATTCTTTGTTTTATCAATCTTGAAAACATTTTTTAATTCACTCAAGGTTGTAAATGTTTTGCAATTCTGCCGTGCACTCAACTATCGTGGCTGTAAAACATTCTGATCGACAAGGAAGTTACTCAAGGTTGTACATTTTTGGGATTTCTGCCGTGCACTCAACTATCGTGGCTGGATAATATTCTGAACGACAAGGATGGGATTCTAACCCACACGTGCAGAGCACAATGGATTAGCAGTCCATCGCCTTAACCACTCGGCCACCTCGTCCTATAATTCTTTTTTTTTATCAATCTTGAAAACATTTTAAAATTCACTCAAGGTTGTAAATGTTTTGCAATTCTGCCGTGCACTCAACTATCGTGGCTGTAAAACATTCTGATCGACAAGCAAGTCACTTAAGGTTGTACATTTTTTGGAATTCTGCCGTGCACTCAACCATCGTGGCTGGATAATATTGTGATCGACGAGGATGGGATTCGAACCCACGCGTGCAGAGAACAATGGATTAGCAGTCCATCGCCTTAACCACTCGGCCACCTCATCCTATATTTCTTAGTTTTATCAATCTTGAATTCTTTTTTTATTCACTCAAGGTTGTAAATGATTTGCAATTATGCCATGCAATCTAATATCGTGGCTGGAAAACATTCTGATCGACGAGGATGGGATTCGAACCCACGCGTGCAGAGCACAATGGATTAGCAGTCCATCGCCTTAACCACTCGGCCACCTCGTCCTATAGTACTTAGTTTTATCAATCTTGAAAACATTAAAAAATTCACTCAAGGTTGTAAATGTTTTGCAATTCTGACGTGCACTCAACTTTCGTGGCTGTAAAACATTCTGATCTACAAGGAAGTCACTCAAGGTAGTACATTTTTTGAAATTCTGCCGTGAGCTCAACTATCGTGGCTTGATAATAATGTGATCGACGAGGATGGGATTCGAACCCACGCGTGCAGAGCACAATGGATTAGCAGTCCATCGCCTTAACCACTCGGCCACCTCGTCCTATAGTTCTTAGTTTTATCAATCTTGAATTTTTTTTTTATTCACTCAAGGTTGTAAATGATTTGCAATTATGCCGTGCAATCTAATATCGTGGCTGGAAAACATTCTGATCGACAAGGATGGGATTCGAACCCACACCTGCAGAGCACAATGGATTAGCAGTCCATCGCCTTAACCACTCGGCCACCTCGTCCTATAGTTCTTAGTTTTATCAATCTTGAAAACATTAAAAAATTCACTCAAGGTTGTAAATGTTTTGCAATTCTGCCGTGCACTCAACTATTGTGGCTGTAAAACATTCTGATAGACAAGCAAGTCACTTAAGGTTGTACGTTTTTTGGAATTCTGCCATGCACTCAACCATCGTGGCCTGATAATATTGTGATCGACGAGGATGGGATTCGAACCCACGCGTGCAGAGCACAATGGATTAGCAGTCCATCGCCTTAACCACTCGGCCACCTCGTCCTATAATTCTTTGTTTTATCAATCTTGAAAACATTTTTAAATTCACTCAAGGTTGTAAATGTTTTGCAATTCTGCCGTGCACTCAACTATCGTGGCTGTAAAACATTCTGATCGACAAGCAAGTCACTTAAGGTTGTACATTTTTTGGAATTCTGCCGTGCACTCAACCATCGTGGCTGGATAATATTGTGATCGACGAGGATGGGATTCGAACCCACGCGCGCAGAGCACAATGGATTAGCAGTCCATCGCCTTAACCACTCGGCCACCTCATCCTATATTTGTTAGTCTTATCAATCTTGAAGACATTTTGAAAGTCACTCAAGGTTGTAAATGATTTGCAATTATGCCGTGCAATCTAATATCGTGGCTGTAAAACATTCTGATCGACGAGGATGGGATTCGAACCCACGCGTGCAGAGCACAATGGATTAGCAGTCCATCGCCTTAACCACTCGGCCACCTCTTCCTATAATTCTTTGTTTTATCAATCTTGAAAACATTTTTAAATTCACTCAAGGTTGTAAATGTTTTGCAATTCTGCCGTGCACTCAACTATCGTGGCTGTAAAACATTCTGATCTACAAGGAAGTCACTCAAGGTAGTACATTTTTTGAAATTCTGCCGTGAGCTCAACTATCGTGGCTTGATAATAATGTGATCGACGAGGATGGGATTCGAACCCACGCGTGCAGAGCACAATGGATTAGCAGTCCATCGCCTTAACCACTCGGCCACCTCGTCCTATAGTTCTTAGTTTTATCAATCTTGAATTTTTTTTTTATTCACTCAAGGTTGTAAATGATTTGCAATTATGCCGTGCAATCTAATATCGTGGCTGGAAAACATTCTGATCGACAAGGATGGGATTCGAACCCACACCTGCAGAGCACAATGGATTAGCAGTCCATCGCCTTAACCACTCGGCCACCTCGTCCTATAGTTCTTAGTTTTATCAATCTTGAAAACATTAAAAAATTCACTCAAGGTTGTAAATGTTTTGCAATTCTGCCGTGCACTCAACTATTGTGGCTGTAAAGCATTCTGATAGACAAGCAAGTCACTTAAGGTTGTACGTTTTTTGGAATTCTGCCATGCACTCAACCATCGTGGCCTGATAATATTGTGATCGACGAGGATGGGATTCGAACCCACGCGTGCAGAGCACAATGGATTAGCAGTCCATCGCCTTAACCACTCGGCCACCTCGTCCTATAATTCTTTGTTTTATCAATCTTGAAAACATTTTTAAATTCACTCAAGGTTGTAAATGTTTTGCAATTCTGCCGTGCACTCAACTATCGTGGCTGTAAAACATTCTGATCGACAAGCAAGTCACTTAAGGTTGTACATTTTTTGGAATTCTGCCGTGCACTCAACCATCGTGGCTGGATAATATTGTGATCGACGAGGATGGGATTCGAACCCACGCGCGCAGAGCACAATGGATTAGCAGTCCATCGCCTTAACCACTCGGCCACCTCATCCTATATTTGTTAGTCTTATCAATCTTGAAGACATTTTGAAAGTCACTCAAGGTTGTAAATGATTTGCAATTATGCCGTGCAATCTAATATCGTGGCTGTAAAACATTCTGATCGACGAGGATGGGATTCGAACCCACGCGTGCAGAGCACAATGGATTAGCAGTCCATCGCCTTAACCACTCGGCCACCTCTTCCTATAATTCTTTGTTTTATCAATCTTGAAAACATTTTAAAATTCACTCAAGGTTGTAAATGTTTTGCAATTCTGCCGTGCACTCAACTATCGTGGCTGTAAAACATTCTGATCGACAAGGAAGTCACTCAAGGTTGTAAATTTTTGGGAATTCTGCCGTGCACTCAACTATCGTGGCTGGATAATATTGTGATCGACGAGGATGGGATTCGAAACCATGCATGCAGAGCACAATAGATTAGCAGTCCATCGCCTTAACCACTCGTCCACCTCTTCCTATAGTTCTTAGTTTTATCAATCTTGATTTTTTTTTTATTCACTCAAGGTTGTAAATGTTTTGCAATTCTGCCGTGCACTCAACTATCGTGGCTGGAAAATATTCTGATCGACTAGGATGGGATTCGAACCCACGCGTGCAGAGCACAATGGATTAGCAGTCCATCGCCTTAACCACTCGGCCACCTCGTCCTATAATTCTTTGTTTTATCAATCTTGAAAACATTTTTAAATTCACTCAAGGTTGTAAATGTTTTGCAATTCTGCCGTGCACTCAACTATCGTGGCTGTAAAACATTCTGATCGACAAGGAAGTTACTCAAGGTTGTACATTTTTGGGATTTCTGCTTTGCACTCAACTATCGTGGCTGGATAATATTCTGAACGACGAGGATGGGATTCGAACCCACGCGTGCAGAGCACAATGGATTAGCAGTCCATCGCCTTAACCACTCGGCCACCTCATCCTATAATTCTTTGTTTTATCAATCTTGAAAACATTTTAAAATTCACTCAAGGTTGTAAATGTTTTGCAATTCTGCCGTGCACTCAACTATCGTGGCTGTAAAACATTCTGATCGACAAGCAAGTCACTTAAGGTTGTAAATTTTTTGGAATTCTGCCGTGCACTCAACCATCGTGGCTGGATAATATTGTGATCGACGAGGATGGGATTCGAACCCACGCGTGCAGAGCACAATGGATTAGCAGTCCATCGCCTTAACCACTCGGCCACCTCATCCTATATTTCTTAGTTTTATCAATCTTGAATTCTTTTTTTATTCACTCAAGGTTGTAAATGATTTGCAATTATGCCATGCAATCTAATATCGTGGCTGGAAAACATTCTGATCGACGAGGATGGGATTCGAACCGACGCGTGCAGAGCACAATGGATTAGCAGTCCATCGCCTTAACCACTCGGCCACCTCGTCCTATAGTACTTAGTTTTATCAATCTTGAAAACATTAAAAAATGCACTCAAGGTTGTAAATGTTTTGCAATTCTGACGTGCACTCAACTTTCGTGGCTGTAAAACATTCTGATCTACAAGGAAGTCACTCAAGGTAGTAAATTTTTTGGAATTCTGCCGTGCACTCAACTATCGTGGCTGGATAATATTGTGATCGACGAGGATGGGATTCGAAACCATGCATGCAGAGCACAATAGATTAGCAGTCCATCGCCTTAACCACTTGTCCACCTCGTCCTATAGTTCTTAGTTTTATCAATCTTGAATTTTTTTTTTATTCACTCAAGGTTGTAAATGTTTTGCAATTCTGCCGTGCACTCAACTATCGTGGCTGTAAAACATTCTGATCGACAAGCAAGTTACTCAAGGTTGTACATTTTTGGGATTTCTGCTTTGCACTCAACTATCGTGGCTGGATAATATTCTGAACGACGAGGATGGGATTCGAACCCACGCGTGCAGAGCACAATGGATTAGCAGTCCATCGCCTTAACCACTCGGCCACCTCATCCTATATTTCTTAGTTTTATCAATCTTGAATTCTTTTTTTATTCACTCAAGGTTGTAAATGATTTGCAATTATGCCATGCAATCTAATATCGTGGCTGGAAAACATTCTGATCGACGAGGATGAGATTCGAACCGACGCGTGCAGAGCACAATGGATTAGCAGTCCATCGCCTTAACCACTCGGCCACCTCGTCCTATAGTACTTAGTTTTATCAATCTTGAAAACATAAAAAAATGCACTCAAGGTTGTAAATGTTTTGCAATTCTGACGTGCACTCAACTTTCGTGGCTGTAAAACATTCTGATCTACAAGGAAGTCACTCAAGGTAGTACATTTTTTGGAATTCTGCCGTGCACTCAACTATCGTGGCTGGATAATATTGTGATCGACGAGGATGGGATTCGAAACCATGCATGCAGAGCACAATAGATTAGCAGTCCATCGCCTTAACCACTTGTCCACCTCGTCCTATAGTTCTTAGTTTTATCAATCTTGAATTTTTTTTTTATTCACTCAAGGTTGTAAATGTTTCGCAATTCTGCCGTGCACTCAACTATCGTGGCTGGATAATATTCTGAACGACGAGGATGGGATTCGACCCCCGCGTGCAGAGCACAATGGATTAGCAGTCCATCGCCTTAACCACTCGGCCACCTCGTCCTATAGTTCTTAGTTTTATCAATCTTGAAAACATTAAAAAATTCACTCAAGGTTGTAAATGTTTTGCAATTCTGACGTGCACTCAACTTTCGTGGCTGTAAAACATTCTGATCTACAAGGAAGTCACTCAAGGTAGTACATTTTTGGAAATTCTGCCGTGCACTCAACTATCGTGGCTTGATAATAATGTGATCGACGAGGATGGGATTCGAACCCACGCGTGCAGAGCACAATGGATTAGCAGTCCATCGCCTTAACCACTCGGCCACCTCGTCCTATAGTTCTTAGTTTTATCAATCTTGAATTTTTTTTTTATTCACTCAAGGTTGTAAATGATTTGCAATTATGCCGTGCAATCTAATATCGTGGCTGGAAAACATTCTGATCGACGAGGATGGGATTCGAACCCACGCGTGCAGAGCACAATGGATTAGCAGTCCATCGCCTTAACCACTCGGCCACCTCGTCCTATAGTTCTTAGTTTTATCAATCTTGAAAACATTAAAAAATACACTCAAGGTTGTAAATGTTTTGCAATTCTGCCGTGCACTCAACAATTGTGGCTGTAAAACATTCTGATCGACAAGCAAGTCACTTAAGGTTGTACATTTTTTGGAATTCTGCCATGCACTCAACCATCGTGGCCTGATAATATTGTGATCGAAGAGGATGGGATTCGAACCCACGCGTGCAGAGCACAATGGATTAGCAGTCCATCACCTTAACCACTCGTCCATCTCGTCCTATAGTTCTTAGTTTTATCAACCTTGATTTTTTTTTTTATTCACTCAAGGTTGTAAATATTTTGCAATACTGCCGTGCACTCAACTATCGTGGCTGGAAAACATTCTGATCGACAAGGATGGGATTCGAACCCAGGCGTGCAGAGGACATTGGATTAGCAGTCCAACGCCTTAACCACTCGGCCACCTCGTCCTATAATTCTTTGTTTTATCAATCTTGAATTTTTTTTTAAATTCACTCAAGGTTGTAAATGTTTTGCAATTCTGCCGTGCACTCAACTATCGTGGCTGTAAAACATTCTGATCGACAAGCAAGTCACTTAAGGTTGTAATTTTTTTGGAATTCTGTCGTGCACTCAACCATCGTGGCTGGATAATATTGTGATCGACGAGGATGGGATTCGAACCCACGCACGCAGAGCACAATGGATTAGCAGTCCATCGCCTTAACCACTCGGCCACCTCACCTTTATTTCTTAGTCTTATCAATCTTAAAGACATTTTGAAAGTCACTCAAGGTTGTAAATGATTTGCAATTATGCCGTGCAATCTAATATCGTGGCTGTAAAACATTGTGATCGACGAGGATGGGATTCGAACCCACGCGCGCAGAGCACAATGGATTAGCAGTCCATCGCCTTAACCACTCGGCCACCTCGTCCTATAATTCTTTGTTTTATCAATCTTGAAAACATTTTAAAATTCACTCAAGGTTGTAAATGTTTTGCAATTCTGCCGTGCACTCAACTATCGTGGCTGTAAAACATTCTGATCAACAAGGAAGTCACTCAAGGTTGTACATTTTTGGGAATTCTGCCGTGCACTCAACTATCGTGGCTGGATAATATTGTGATCGACGAGGATGGGATTCGAAACCATGCATGCAGAGCACAATAGATTAGCAGTCCATCGCCTTAACCACTCGTCCACCTCGTCCTATAGTTCTTAGTTTTATCAATTTTTATTTTTTTTTATTCACTCAAGGTTGTAAATGTTTTGCAATTCTGCCGTGCACTCAAATATCGTGGCTGGAAAACATTCTGATCGACGAGGATGGGATTCGAACCCACGCGTGCAGAGCACAATGGATTAGCAGTCCATCGCCTTAACCACTCGGCCACCTCGTCCTATAATTCTTTGTTTTATCAATCTTGAAAACATTTTAAATTCACTCAAGGTTGTAAATGTTTTGCAATTCTGCCGTGCACTCAACTATCATGGCTGTAAAACATTCTGATCGACAAGCAAGTCACTTAAGGTTGTAAATTTTTTGGAATTCTGCCGTGCACTCAACCATCGTGGCTGGATAATATTGTGATCGACGAGGATGGGATTCGAACCCACGCGTGCAGAGCACAATGGATTAGCAGTCCATCGCCTTAACCACTCGGCCACCTCATCCTATATTTCTTAGTCTTATCAATCTTAAAGACATTTTGAAAGTCACTCAAGGTTGTAAATGATTTGCAATTATGCCGTGCAATCTAATATCGTGGCTGTAAAACATTCTGATCGACGAGGATGGGATTCGAACCCACGCGTGCAGAGCACAATGGATTAGCAGTCCATCGCCTTAACCACTCAGCCACCTCGTCCTATAATTCTTTGTTTTATCAATCTTGAATTTTTTTTTAAATTCACTCAAGGTTGTAAATGTTTTGCAATTCTGCCGTGCACTCAACTATCGTGGCTGTAAAACATTCTGATCGACAAGCAAGTCACTTAAGGTTGTAATTTTTTTGGAATTCTGTCGTGCACTCAACCATCGTGGCTGGATAATATTGTGATCGATGAGGATGGGATTCGAACCCACGCACGCAGAGCACAATGGATTAGCAGTCCATCGCCTTAACCACTCGGCCACCTCACCTTTATTTCTTAGTCTTATCAATCTTAAAGACATTTTGAAAGTCACTCAAGGTTGTAAATGATTTGCAATTATGCCGTGCAATCTAATATCGTGGCTGTAAAACATTCTGATCGACGAGGATGGGATTCGAACCCACGCGTGCAGAGCACAATGGATTAGCAGTCCATCGCCTTAACCACTCGGCCACCTCGTCCTATAATTCTTTGTTTTATCAATCTTGAAAACATTTTAAAATTCACTCAAGGTTGTAAATGTTTTGCAATTCTGCCGTGCACTCAACTATCGTGGCTGTAAAACATTCTGATCAACAAGGAAGTCACTCAAGGTTGTACATTTTTGGGAATTCTGCCGTGCACTCAACTATCGTGGCTGGATAATATTGTGATCGACGAGGATGGGATTCGAAACCATGCATGCAGAGCACAATAGATTAGCAGTCCATCGCCTTAACCACTCGTCCACCTCGTCCTATAGTTCTTAGTTTTATCAATTTTTTATTTTTTTTATTCACTCAAGGTTGTAAATGTTTTGCAATTCTGCCGTGCACTCAAATATCGTGGCTGGAAAACATTCTGATCGACGAGGATGGGATTCGAACCCACGCGTGCAGAGCACAATGGATTAGCAGTCCATCGCCTTAACCACTCGGCCACCTCGTCCTATAATTCTTTGTTTTATCAATCTTGAAAACATTTTTAAATTCACTCAAGGTTGTAAATGTTTTGCAATTCTGCCGTGCACTCAACTATCGTGGCTGTAAAACATTCTGATCGACAAGCAAGTCACTTAAGGTTGTAAATTTTTTGGAATTCTGCCGTGCACTCAACCATCGTGGCTGGATAATATTGTGATCGACGAGGATGGGATTCGAACCCACGCGTGCAGAGCACAATGGATTAGCAGTCCATCGCCTTAACCACTCGGCCACCTCATCCTATATTTCTTAGTCTTATCAATCTTAAAGACATTTTGAAAGTCACTCAAGGTTGTAAATGATTTGCAATTATGCCGTGCAATCTAATATCGTGGCTGTAAAACATTCTGATCGACGAGGATGGGATTCGAACCCACGCGTGCAGAGCACAATGGATTAGCAGTCCATCGCCTTAACCACTCAGCCACCTCGTCCTATAATTCTTTGTTTTATCAATCTTGAAAACATTTTAAAATTCACTCAAGGTTGTAAATGTTTTGCAATTCTGCCGTGCACTCAACTATCGTGGCTGTAAAACATTCTGATCAACAAGGAAGTCACTCAAGGTTGTACATTTTTGGGAATTCTGCGGTGCACTCAACTATCGTGGCTGGATAATATTGTGAGCGACGAGGATGGGATTTGAAACCATGCATGCAGAGCACAATAGATTAGCAGTCCATCGCCTTAACCACTCGTCCACCATGTCCTATAGTTCTTTGTTTTACCAATCTTGAAAACATTTTTAAATTCACTCAAGGTTGTAAATTTTTTTGCAATTCTGCCGTGCACTCAACTATCGTGGCTGGAAAACATTCTGATCGACGAGGATGGGATTCGAACCCAGGCGTGCAGAGCACACCGGATTAGCAGTCCATCGCCTTAACCACTCGGCCACCTCGTCCTATAATTCTTTGTTTTATCAATCTTGAAAACATTTTTAAATTCACTCAAGGTTGTAAATGTTTTGCAATTCTGCCGTGCACTCAACTATCGTGGCTGTAAAACATTCTGATCGACAAGGAAGTTACTCAAGGTTGTACATTTTTGGGATTTCTGCCGTGCACTCAACTATCGTGGCTGGATAATATTCTGAACGACGAGGATGGGATTCGAACCCACGCGTGCAGAGCACAATGGATTAGCAGTCCATCGCCTTAACCACTCGGCCACCTCATCCTATAATTCTTTGTTTTATCAATCTTGAAAACATTTTAAAATTCACTCAAGGTTGTAAATGTTTTGCAATTCTGCCGTGCACTCAACTATCGTGGCTGTAAAACATTCTGATCGACAAGCAAGTCACTTAAGGTTGTAAATTTTTTGGAATTCTGCCGTGCACTCAACCATCGTGGCTGGATAATATTGTGATCGACGAGGATGGGATTCGAACCCACGCGTGCAGAGCACAATGGATTAGCAGTCCATCGCCTTAACCACTCGGCCACCTCGTCCTATAGTTCTTAGTTTTATCAATCTTGAATTTTTTTTTTATTCACTCAAGGTTGTAAATGATTTGCAATTATGCCGTGCAATCTAATATCGTGGCTGGAAAACATTCTGATCGACGAGGATGGGATTCGAACCCACGCGTGCAGAGCACAATGGATTAGCAGTCCATCGCCTTAACCACTCGGCCACCTCGTCCTATAGTTCTTAGTTTTATCAATCTTGAAAACATTAAAAAATACACTCAAGGTTGTAAATGTTTTGCAATTCTGCCGTGCACTCAACAATTGTGGCTGTAAAACATTCTGATCGACAAGCAAGTCACTTAAGGTTGTACATTTTTTGGAATTCTGCCATGCACTCAACCATCGTGGCCTGATAATATTGTGATCGAAGAGGATGGGATTCGAACCCACGCGTGCAGAGCACAATGGATTAGCAGTCCATCGCCTTAACCACTCGTCCACCTCGTCCTATAGTTCTTAGTTTTATAAACCTTGATTTTTCTTTTTTATTCACTCAAGGTTGTAAATATTTTGCAATACTGCCGTGCACTCAACTATCGTGGCTGGAAAACATTCTGATCGACAAGGATGGGATTCGAACCCAGGCGTGCAGAGGACATTGGATTAGCAGTCCAACGCCTTAACCACTCGGCCACCTCGTCCTATAATTCTTTGTTTTATCAATCTTGATTTTTTTTTTAAATTCACTCAAGGTTGTAAATGTTTTGCAATTCTGCCGTGCACTCAACTATCGTGGCTGTAAAACATTCTGATCGACAAGCAAGTCACTTAAGGTTGTAATTTTTTTGGAATTCTGCCGTGCACTCAACCATCGTGGCTGGATAATATTGTGATCGACGAGGATGGGATTCGAACCCACGCACGCAGAGCACAATGGATTAGCAGTCCATCGCCTTAACCACTCGGCCACCTCAACCTATATTTCTTAGTCTTATCAATCTTAAAGACATTTTGAAAGTCACTCAAGGTTGTAAATGATTTGCAATTATGCCGTGCAATCTAATATCGTGGCTGTAAAACATTCTGATCGACGAGGATGGGATTCGAACCCACGCGTGCAGAGCACAATGGATTAGCAGTCCATCGCCTTAACCACTCGGCCACCTCGTCCTATAATTCTTTGTTTTATCAATCTTGAAAACATTTTAAAATTCACTCAAGGTTGTAAATGTTTTGCAATTCTGCCGTGCACTCAACTATCGTGGCTGTAAAACATTCTGATCAACAAGGAAGTCACTCAAGGTTGTACATTTTTGGGAATTCTGCCGTGCACTCAACTATCGTGGCTGGATAATATTGTGATCGACGAGGATGGGATTCGAAACCATGCATGCAGAGCACAATAGATTAGCAGTCCATCGCCTTAACCACTCGTCCACCTCGTCCTATAGTTCTTAGTTTTATCAATTTTTTTTTTTTTTTATTCACTCAAGGTTGTAAATGTTTTGCAATTCTGCCGTGCACTCAACTATCGTGGCTGGAAAACATTCTGATCGACGAGGATGGGATTCGAACCCACGCGTGCAGAGCACAATGGATTAGCAGTCCATCGCCTTAACCACTCGGCCACCTCGTCCTATAATTCTTTGTTTTATCAATCTTGAAAACATTTTTAAATTCACTCAAGGTTGTAAATGTTTTGCGATTCTGCCGTGCACTCAACTATCGTGGCTGTAAAACATTCTGATCGACAAGCAAGTCACTTAAGGTTGTAAATTTTTTGGAATTCTGCCGTGCACTCAACCATCGTGGCTGGATAATATTGTGATCGACGAGGATGGGATTCGAACCCACGCGTGCAGAGCACAATGGATTAGCAGTCCATCGCCTTAACCACTCGGCCACCTCATCCTATATTTCTTAGTCTTATCAATCTTAAAGACATTTTGAAAGTCACTCAAGGTTGTAAATGATTTGCAATTATGCCGTGCAATCTAATATCGTGGCTGTAAAACATTCTGATCGACGAGGATGGGATTCGAACCCACGCGTGCAGAGCACAATGGATTAGCAGTCCATCGCCTTAACCACTCAGCCACCTCGTCCTATAATTCTTTGTTTTATCAATCTTGAAAACATTTTAAAATTCACTCAAGGTTGTAAATGTTTTGCAATTCTGCCGTGCACTCAACTATCGTGGCTGTAAAACATTCTGATCAACAAGGAAGTCACTCAAGGTTGTACATTTTTGGGAATTCTGCCGTGCACTCAACTATCGTGGCTGGATAATATTGTGAGCGACGAGGATGGGATTCGAAACCATGCATGCAGAGCACAATAGATTAGCAGTCCATCGCCTTAACCACTCGTCCACCATGTCCTATAGTTCTTTGTTTTACCAATCTTGAAAACATTTTTAAATTCACTCAAGGTTGTAAATGTTTTGCAATTCTGCCGTGCACTCAACTATCGTGGCTGGAAAACATTCTGATCGACGAGGATGGGATTCGAACCCAGGCGTGCAGAGCACACCGGATTAGCAGTCCATCGCCTTAACCACTCGGCCACCTCGTCCTATAATTCTTTGTTTTATCAATCTTGAAAACATTTTTAAATTCACTCAAGGTTGTAAATGTTTTGCAATTCTGCCGTGCACTCAACTATCGTGGCTGTAAAACATTCTGATCGACAAGGAAGTTACTCAAGGTTGTACATTTTTGGGATTTCTGCCGTGCACTCAACTATCGTGGCTGGATAATATTCTGAACGACGAGGATGGGATTCGAACCCACGCGTGCAGAGCACAATGGATTAGCAGTCCATCGCCTTAACCACTCGGCCACCTCGTCCTATAATTCTTTGTTTTATCAATCTTGAAAACATTTTAAAATTCACTCAAGGTTGTAAATGTTTTGCAATTCTGCCGTGCACTCAACTATCGTGGCTGTAAAACATTCTGATCGACAAGCAAGTCACTTAAGGTTGTAAATTTTTTGGAATTCTGCCGTGCACTCAACCATCGTGGCTGGATAATATTGTGATCGACGAGGATGGGATTCGAACCCATGCGTGCAGAGCACAATGGATTAGCAGTACATCGCCTTAACCACTCGGCCACCTCATCCTATATTTCTTAGTTTTATCAATCTTGAATTCTTTTTTTATTCACTCAAGGTTGTAAATGATTTGCAATTATGCCATGCAATCTAATATCGTGGCTGGAAAACATTCTGATCGACGAGGATGGGATTCGAACCCACGCGTGCAGAGCACAATAGATTAGCAGTCCATCACCTTAACCACTCGTCCACCTCGTCCTATAGTTCTTTGTTTTATCAATCTTGAAAACATTTTTAAATTCACTCAAGGTTGTAAATGTTTTGCAATTCTGCCGTGCACTCAACTATCGTGGCTGGAAAACATTCTGATCGACGAGGATGGGATTCGAACCCACACGTGCAGAGCACAACGGATTAGCAGTCCATCGCCTTAACCACTCGGCCACCTCGTCCTATAATTCTTTGTTTTATCAATCTTGAAAACATTTTTTAATTCACTCAAGGTTGTAAATGTTTTGCAATTCTGCCGTGCACTCAACTATCGTGGCTGTAAAACATTCTGATCGACAAGGAAGTTACTCAAGGTTGTAAATTTTTGGGATTTCTGCCGTGCACTCAACTATCGTGGCTGGATAATATTCTGAACGACAAGGATGGGATTCGAACCCACGCGTGCAGAGCACAATGGATTAGCAGTCCATCGCCTTAACCACTCGGCCACCTCGTCCTATAATTCTTTGTTTTATCAATCTTGAAAACATTTTAAAATTCACTCAAGGTTGTAAATGTTTTGCAATTCTGCCGTGCACTCAACTATCGTGGCTGTAAAACATTCTGATCGACAAGCAAGTCACTTAAGGTTGTACATTTTTTGGAATTCTGCCGTGCACTCAACCATCGTGGCTGGATAATATTGTGATCGACGAGGATGGGATTCGAACCCACGCGTGCAGAGCACAATGGATTAGCAGTCCATCGCCTTAACCACTCGGCCACCTCATCCTATATTTCTTAGTTTTATCAATCTTGAATTCTTTTTTTATTCACTCAAGGTTGTAAATGATTTGCAATTATGCCATGCAATCTAATATCGTGGCTGGAAAACATTCTGATCGACGAGGATGGGATTCGAACCCACGCGTGCAGAGCACAATGGATTAGCAGTCCATCGCCTTAACCACTCGGCCACCTCGTCCTATAGTACTTAGTTTTATCAATCTTGAAAACATTAAAAAATTCACTCAAGGTTGTAAATGTTTTGCAATTCTCCCGTGCACTCAACTATCGTTGTTGTAAAACATTCTGATCGACAAGCAAGTCACTTAAGGTTGTAAATTTTTTGGAATTCTGCCGTGCACTCAACCATCGTGGCCTGATAATATTGTGATCGACGAGGATGGGATTCGAACCCACGCGTGCAGAGCACAATGGATTAGCAGTCCATCGCCTTAACCACTCGGCCACCTCGTCCTATAGTTCTTAGTTTTATCAATCTTGAATTTTTTTTTAATTCACTCAAGGTTGTAAATGTTTTGCAATTCTGCCGTGCACTCAACTATCGTGGCTGGATAATATTCTGAACGATGAGGATGGGATTCGACCCCCGCGTGCAGAGCACAATGGATTAGCAGTCCATCGCCTTAACCACTCGGCCACCTCGTCCTATAGTTCTTAGTTTTATCAATCTTGAAAACATTAAAAAATTCACTCAAGGTTGTAAATGTTTTGCAATTCTGACGTGCACTCAACTTTCGTGGCTGTAAAACATTCTGATCTACAAGGAAGTCACTCAAGGTAGTACATTTTTGGAAATTCTGCCGTGCACTCAACTATCGTGGCTTGATAATAATGTGATCGACGAGGATGGGATTCGAACCCACGCGTGCAGAGCACAATGGATTAGCAGTCCATCGCCTTAACCACTCGGCCACCTCGTCCTATAGTTCTTAGTTTTATCAATCTTGAATTTTTTTTTTATTCACTCAAGGTTGTAAATGATTTGCAATTATGCCGTGCAATCTAATATCGTGGCTGGAAAACATTCTGATCGACGAGGATGGGATTCGAACCCACGCGTGCAGAGCACAATGGATTAGCAGTCCATCGCCTTAACCACTCGGCCACCTCGTCCTATAGTTCTTAGTTTTATCAATCTTGAAAACATTAAAAAATACACTCAAGGTTGTAAATGTTTTGCAATTCTGCCGTGCACTCAACAATTGTGGCTGTAAAACATTCTGATCGACAAGCAAGTCACTTAAGGTTGTACATTTTTTGGAATTCTGCCATGCACTCAACCATCGTGGCCTGATAATATTGTGATCGAAGAGGATGGGATTCGAACCCACGCGTGCAGAGCACAATGGATTAGCAGTCCATCGCCTTAACCACTCTTCCACCTCGTCCTATAGTTCTTAGTTTTATCAACCTTGATTTTTTTTTTTCATTCACTCAAGGTTGTAAATATTTTGCAATACTGCCGTGCACTCAACTATCGTGGCTGGAAAACATTCTGATCGACAAGGATGGGATTCGAACCCAGGCGTGCAGAGGACATTGGATTAGCAGTCCAACGCCTTAACCACTCGGCCACCTCGTCCTATAATTCTTTGTTTTATCAATCTTGAATTTTTTTTTAAATTCACTCAAGGTTGTAAATGTTTTGCAATTCTGCAGTGCACTCAACTATCGTGGCTGTAAAACATTCTGATCGACAAGCAAGTCACTTAAGGTTGTAAATTTTTTGGAATTCTGCCGTGCACTCAACCATCGTGGCTGGATAATATTGTGATCGACGAGGATGGGATTCGAACCCACGCGTGCAGAGCACAATGGATTAGCAGTCCATCTCCTTAACCACTCGGCCACCTCATCCTATATTTCTTAGTCTTATCAATCTTAAAGACATTTTGAAAGTCACTCAAGGTTGTAAATGATTTGCAATTATGCCGTGCAATCTAATATCGTGGCTGTAAAACATTCTGATCGACGAGGATGGGATTCGAACCCACGCGTGCAGAGCACAATGGATTAGCAGTCCATCGCCTTAACCACTCGGCCACCTCGTCCTATAATTCTTTGTTTTATCAATCTTGAAAACATTTTAAAATTCACTCAAGGTTGTAAATGTTTTGCAATTCTGCCGTGCACTCAACTATCGTGGCTGTAAAACATTCTGATCAACAAGGAAGTCACTCAAGGTTGTACATTTTTGGGAATTCTGCCGTGCACTCAACTATCGTGGCTGGATAATATTGTGATCGACGAGGATGGGATTCGAACCGACGCGTGCAGAGCACAATGGATTAGCAGTCCATCGCCTTAACCACTCGGCCACCTTGTCCTATAGTTCTTAGTTTTATCAATCTTGAATTTTTTTTTTATTCACTCAAGGTTGTAAATTATTTGCAATTATGCCGTGCAATCTAATATCGTGGCTGGAAAACATTCTGATCGACGAGGATGGGATTCGAACCCACGCGTGCAGAGCACAATGGATTAGCAGTCCATCGCCTTAACCACTCGGCCACCTCGTCCTATAGTTCTTAGTTTTATCAATCTTGAAAACATTAAAAAATACACTCAAGGTTGTAAATGTTTTGCAATTCTGCCGTGCACTCAACAATTGTGGCTGTAAAACATTCTGATCGACAAGCAAGTCACTTAAGGTTGTACATTTTTTGGAATTCTGCCATGCACTCAACCATCGTGGCCTGATAATATTGTGATCGAAGAGGATGGGATTCGAACCCACGCGTGCAGAGCACAATGGATTAGCAGTCCATCGCCTTAACCACTCGTCCACCTCGTCCTATAGTTCTTAGTTTTATCAACCTTGATTTTTTTTTTTTATTCACTCAAGGTTGTAAATATTTTGCAATACTGCCGTGCACTCAACTATCGTGGCTGGAAAACATTCTGATCGACAAGGATGGGAATCGAACCCAGGCGTGCAGAGGACATTGGATTAGCAGTCCAACGCCTTAACCACTCGGGCACCTCGTCCTATAATTCTTTGTTTTATCAATCTTGATTTTTTTTTTAAATTCACTCAAGGTTGTAAATGTTTTGCAATTCTGCCGTGCACTCAACTATCGTGGCTGTAAAACATTCTGATCGACAAGCAAGTCACTTAAGGTTGTACATTTTTTGGAATTCTGCCGTGCACTCAACCATCGTGGCTGGATAATATTGTGATCGACGAGGATGGGATTCGAACCCACGCGTGCAGAGCACAATGGATTAGCAGTCCATCTCCTTAACCACTCGTCCACCTCGTTCTATAGTTCTTAGTTTTATCAATCTTGATTATTTTTTTTATTCACTCAAGGTTGTAAATGTTTTGCAATTCTGCCGTGCACTCAACTATCGTGGCTGGAAAACATTCTGATCGACGAGGATGGGATTCGAACCCACACGTGCAGAGCACAATGGATTAGCAGTCTATCGCCTTAACCACTCGGCCACCTCGTCCTATAATTCTTTGTTTTATCAATCTTGAAAACATTTTTTAATTCACTCAAGGTTGTAAATGTTTTGCAATTCTGCCGTGCACTCAACTATCGTGGCTGTAAAACATTCTGATCGACAAGGAAGTTACTCAAGGTTGTACATTTTTGGGATTTCTGCCGTGCACTCAACTATCGTGGCTGGATAATATTCTGAACGACGAGGATGGGATTCGAACCCACGCGTGCAGAGCACAATGGATTAGCAGTCCATCGCCTTAACCACTCGGCCACCTCGTCCTATAATTCTTTGTTTTATCAATCTTGAAAACATTTTAAAATTCACTCAAGGTTGTAAATGTTTTGCAATTCTGCCGTGCACTCAACTATCGTGGCTGTAAAACATTCTGATCGACAAGCAAGTCACTTAAGGTTGTAAATTTTTTGGAATTCTGCCGTGCACTCAACCATCGTGGCTGGATAATATTGTGATCGACGAGGATGGGATTCGAACCCACGCGTGCAGAGCACAATGGATTAGCAGTCCATCGCCTTAACCACTCGGCCACCTCATCCTATATTTCTTAGTTTTATCAATCTTGAATTCTTTTTTTATTCACTCAAGGTTGTAAATGATTTGCAATTATGCCATGCAATCTAATATCGTGGCTGGAAAACATTCTGATCGACGAGGATGGGATTCGAACGCACGCGTGCAGAGCACAATGGATTAGCAGTCCATCGCCTTAACCACTCGGCCACCTCGTCCTATAGTTCTTAGTTTTATCAATCTTGAAAACATAAAAAAATGCACTCAAGGTTGTAAATGTTTTGCAATTCTGACGTGCACTCAACTTTCGTGGCTGTAAAACATTCTGATCTACAAGGAAGTCACTCAAGGTAGTACATTTTTGGAAATTCTGCCGTGCACTCAACTATCGTGGCTTGATAATAATGTGATCGACGAGGATGGGATTCGAACCCACGCGTGCAGAGCACAATGGATTAGCAGTCCATCGCCTTAACCACTCGGCCACCTCGTCCTATAGTTCTTAGTTTTATCAATCTTGAATTTTTTTTTTATTCACTCAAGGTTGTAAATGATTTGCAATTATGCCGTGCAATCTAATATCGTGGCTGGAAAACATTCTGATCGACGAGGATGGGATTCGAACCCACGCGTGCAGAGCACAATGTATTAGCAGTCCATCGCCTTAACCACTCGGCCACCTCGTCCTATAGTTCTTAGTTTTATCAATCTTGAAAACATTAAAAAATACACTCAAGGTTGTAAATGTTTTGCAATTCTGCCGTGCACTCAACAATTGTGGCTGTAAAACATTCTGATCGACAAGCAAGTCACTTAAGGTTGTACATTTTTTGGAATTCTGCCATGCACTCAACCATCGTGGCCTGATAATATTGTGATCGAAGAGGATGGGATTCGAACCCACGCGTGCAGAGCACAATGGATTAGGAGTCCATCGCCTTAACCACTCGTCCACCTCGTCCTATAGTTCTTAGTTTTATCAATCTTGATTATTTTTTTTTATTCACTCAAGGTTGTAAATATTTTGCAATACTGCCGTGCACTCAACTATCGTGGCTGGAAAACATTCTGATCGACAAGGATGGGATTCGAACCCAGGCGTGCAGGGCACATTGGATTAGCAGTCCAACGCCTTAACCACTCGGCCACCTCGTCCTATAATTCTTTGTTTTATCAATCTTGAAAACATTTTTAAATTCACTCAAGGTTGTAAATGTTTTGCAATTCTGCCGTGCACTCAACTATCGTGGCTGTAAAACATTCTGATCGATAAGCAAGTCACTTAAGGTTGTAAATGTTTTGGAATTCTGCCGTGCACTCAACCATCGTGGCTGGATAATATTGTGATCGACGAGGATGGGATTCGAACCCACGCGTGCAGAGCACAATGGATTAGCAGTCCATCGCCTTAACCACTCGGCCACCTCATCCTATATTTCTTAGTCTTATCAATCTTAAAGACATTTTGAAAGTCACTCAAGGTTGTAAATGATTTGCAATTATGCCGTGCAATCTAATATCGTGGCTGTAAAACATTCTGATCGATGAGGATGGGATTCGAACCCACGCGTGCAGAGCACAATGGATTAGCAGTCCATCGCCTTAACCACTCGGCCACCTCGTCCTATGATTCTTTGTTTTATCAATCTTGAAAACATTTTTAAATTCACTCAAGGTTGTAAATGTTTTGCAATTCTGCCGTGCACTCAACTATCGTGGCTGGAAAACATTCTGATCGACCAGGATGGGATTCGAACCCACGCGTGCAGAGCACAACGGATTAGCAGTCCATCGCCTTAACCACTCAGCCACCTCGTTCTATAATTCTTTGTTTTATCAATCTTGAAAACATTTTAAAATTCACTCAAGGTTGTAAATGTTTTGCAGTTCTGCCGTGCACTCA
This sequence comes from Notolepis coatsorum, assembly GCF_963971535.1. Lineage (NCBI taxonomy): Eukaryota > Metazoa > Chordata > Actinopteri > Aulopiformes > Paralepididae > Notolepis > Notolepis coatsorum. The sequence goes on from NC_140170.1 coordinate 191,160,429, forward strand.
ACTATTGTGGCTGTAAAACATTCTGATCGACAAGGAAGTTACTCAATGTTGTAAATTTTTGGGATTTCTGCCGTGCACTCAACTATCGTGGCTGGATAATATTGTGATCGACGAGGATGGGATTCGAAACCATGCATGCAGAGCACAATAGATTAGCAGTCCATCGCCTTAACAACTCGTCCACCTCGTCCTATAGTTCTTAGTTTTATCAATCTTGATTTTTTTTTTATTCACTCAAGGTTTTAAATGTTTTGCAATTCTGCCGTGCACTCAACTATCGTGGCTGGAAAACATTCTGATCGACAAGGATGGGATTCGAACCCACACGTGCAGAGCACAATGGATTAGCAGTCCATCGCCTTAACCACTCGGCGACCTCGTCCTATAATTCTTTGTTTTATCAATCTTGAAAACATTTTTTAATTCACTCAAGGTTGTAAATGTTTTGCAATTCTGCCGTGCACTCAACTATCGTGGCTGTAAAACATTCTGATCGACAAGCAAGTCACTTAAGGTTGTAAATGATTTGCAATTATGCCGTGCAATCTAATATCGTGGCTGGAAAACATTCTGATCGACGAGGATGGGATTCGAACCCACGCGTGCAGAGCACAATGGATTAGCGGTCCATCGCCTTAACCACTCGGCCACCTCGTCCTATAGTTCTTAGTTTTATCAATCTTGAAAACATTAAAAAATACACTCAAGGTTGTAAATGTTTTGCAATTCTGCCGTGCACTCAACTATCGTGGCTGTAAAACATTCTGATCGACAAGGAAGTCACTCAAGGTTGTACATTTTTGGGAATTCTGCCGTGCACTCAACTATCGTGGCTGGATAATATTGTGATCGACGAGGATGGGATTCGAAACCATGCATGCAGAGCACAATAGATTAGCAGTCCATCGCCTTAACCACTCGTCCACCTCGTCCTATAGTTCTTAGTTTTATCAATCTTGATTTTATTTTTTTTCACTCAAGGTTGTAAATGTTTTGCAATTCTGCCGTGCACTCAACTATCGTGGCTGTAAAACATTCTGATCGACGAGGATGGGATTCGAACCCACGCGTTCAGAGCACAATGGATTAGCAGTCCATCGCCTTAACCACTCGGCCACCTCGTCCTATAATTCTTTGTTTTATCAATCTTGAAAACATTTTTAAATTCACTCAAGGTTGTAAATGTTTTGCAATTCTGCCGTGCACTCAACTATCGTGGCTGTAAAACATTCTGATCGACAAGGAAGTTACTCAAGGTTGTACATTTTGGGGATTTCTGCCGTGCACTCAACTATCGTGGCTGGATAATATTGTGATCGACGAGGATGGGATTCGAAACCATGCATGCAGAGCACAATAGATTAGCAGTCCATCACCTTAACCACTCGTCCACCTCGTTCTATAATTCTTAGTTTTATCAATCTTGATTTTTTTTTTTATTCACTCAAGGTTGTAAATGTTTTGCAATTCTGCCGTGCACTCAACTATCGTGGCTGGATAATATTCTGAACGACGAGGATGGGATTCGACCCCCGCGTGCAGAGCACAATGGATTAGCAGTCCATCGCCTTAACCACTCGGCCACCTCGTCCTATAGTTCTTAGTTTTATCAATCTTGAAAACATAAAAAAATTCACTCAAGGTTGTAAATGTTTTGCAATTCTCCCGTGCACTCAACTATCGTTGTTGTAAAACATTCTGATCGACAAGCAAGTCACTTAAGGTTGTAAATTTTTTGGAATTCTGCCGTGCACTCAACCATCGTGGCCTGATAATATTGTGATCGACGAGGATGGGATTCGAACCCACGCGTGCAGAGCACAATGGATTAGCAGTCCATCGCCTTAACCACTCGGCCACCTCGTCCTATAGTTCTTAGTTTTATCAATCTTGAAAACATTAAGAAATTCACTCAAGGTTGTAAATGTTTTGCAATTCTGACGTGCACTCAACTATCGTGGCTGTAAAACATTCTGATCGACAAGCAAGTCACTTAAGGTTGTAAATTTTTTGGAATTCTGCCGTGCACTCAACCATCGTGGCTGGATAATATTGTGATCGACGAGGATGGGATTCGAACCCACGCGTGCAGAGCACAATGGATTAGCAGTCCATCTCCTTAACCACTCGGCCACCTCATCCTATATTTCTTAGTCTTATCAATCTTAAAGACATTTTGAAAGTCACTCAAGGTTGTAAATGATTTGCAATTATGCCGTGCAATCTAATATCGTGGCTGTAAAACATTCTGATCGACGAGGATGGGATTCGAACCCACGCGTGCAGAGCACAATGGATTAGCAGTCCATCGCCTTAACCACTCGGCCACCTCGTCCTATAATTCTTTGTTTTATCAATCTTGAAAACATTTTAAAATTCACTCAAGGTTGTAAATGTTTTGCAATTCTGCCGTGCACTCAACTATCGTGGCTGTAAAACATTCTGATCAACAAGGAAGTCACTCAAGGTTGTACATTTTTGGGAATTCTGCCGTGCACTCAACTATCGTGGCTGGATAATATTGTGATCGACGAGGATGGGATTCGAACCCACGCGTGCAGAGCACAATGGATTAGCAGTCCATCGCCTTAACCACTCGGCCACCTCGTCCTATAGTTCTTAGTTTTATCAATCTTGAATTTTTTTTTTATTCACTCAAGGTTGTAAATGATTTGCAATTATGCCGTGCAATCTAATATCGTGGCTGGAAAACATTCTGATCGACGAGGATGGGATTCGAACCCACGCGTGCAGAGCACAATGGATTAGCAGTCCATCGCCTTAACCACTCGGCCACCTCGTCCTATAGTTCTTAGTTTTATCAATCTTGAAAACATTAAAAAATACACTCAAGGTTGTAAATGTTTTGCAATTCTGCCGTGCACTCAACAATTGTGGCTGTAAAACATTCTGATCGACAAGCAAGTCACTTAAGGTTGTAAATTTTTTGGAATTCTGCCATGCACTCAACCATCGTGGCCTGATAATATTGTGATCGAAGAGGATGGGATTCGAACCCACGCGTGCAGAGCACAATGGATTAGCAGTCCATCGCCTTAACCACTCGTCCACCTCGTCCTATAGTTCTTAGTTTTATCAACCTTGATTTTTTTTTTTCATTCACTCAAGGTTGTAAATATTTTGCAATACTGCCGTGCACTCAACTATCGTGGCTGGAAAACATTCTGATCGACAAGGATGGGAATCGAACCCAGGCGTGCAGAGGACATTGGATTAGCAGTCCAACGCCTTAACCACTCGGCCACCTCGTCCTATAATTCTTTGTTTTATCAATCTTGAATTTTTTTTTAAATTCACTCAAGGTTGTAAATGTTTTGCAATTCTGCCGTGCACTCAACTATCGTGGCTGTAAAACATTCTGATCGACAAGCAAGTCACTTAAGGTTGTACATTTTTTGGAATTCTGCCGTGCACTCAACCATCGTGGCTGGATAATATTGTGATCGACGAGGATGGGATTCGAACCCACGCGTGCAGAGCACAATGGATTAGCAGTCCATCTCCTTAACCACTCGTCCACCTCGTTCTATAGTTCTTAGTTTTATCAATCTTGATTTTTTTTTTTATTCACTCAAGGTTGTAAATGTTTTGCAATTCTGCCGTGCACTCAACTATCGTGGCTGGAAAACATTCTGATCGACGAGGATGGGATTCGAACCCACACGTGCAGAGCACAATGGATTAGCAGTCCATCGCCTTAACCACTCGGCCACCTCGTCCTATAGTTCTTAGTTTTATCAATCTTGAATTTTTTTTTTATTCACTCAAGGTTGTAAATGATTTGCAATTATGCCGTGCAATCTAATATCGTGGCTGGAAAACATTCTGATCGACGAGGATGGGATTCGAACCCACGCGTGCAGAGCACAATGGATTAGCAGTCCATCGCCTTAACCACTCGGCCACCTCGTCCTATAGTTCTTAGTTTTATCAATCTTGAAAACATTAAAAAATACACTCAAGGTTGTAAATGTTTTGCAATTCTGCCGTGCACTCAACAATTGTGGCTGTAAAACATTCTGATCGACAAGCAAGTCACTTAAGGTTGTAAATTTTTTGGAATTCTGCCATGCACTCAACCATCGTGGCCTGATAATATTGTGATCGAAGAGGATGGGATTCGAACCCACGCGTGCAGAGCACAATGGATTAGCAGTCCATCGCCTTAACCACTCGTCCACCTCGTCCTATAGTTCTTAGTTTTATCAACCTTGATTTTTTTTTTTCATTCACTCAAGGTTGTAAATATTTTGCAATACTGCCGTGCACTCAACTATCGTGGCTGGAAAACATTCTGATCGACAAGGATGGGAATCGAACCCAGGCGTGCAGAGGACATTGGATTAGCAGTCCAACGCCTTAACCACTCGGCCACCTCGTCCTATAATTCTTTGTTTTATCAATCTTGAATTTTTTTTTAAATTCACTCAAGGTTGTAAATGTTTTGCAATTCTGCCGTGCACTCAACTATCGTGGCTGTAAAACATTCTGATCGACAAGCAAGTCACTTAAGGTTGTACATTTTTTGGAATTCTGCCGTGCACTCAACCATCGTGGCTGGATAATATTGTGATCGACGAGGATGGGATTCGAACCCACGCGTGCAGAGCACAATGGATTAGCAGTCCATCTCCTTAACCACTCGTCCACCTCGTTCTATAGTTCTTAGTTTTATCAATCTTGATTTTTTTTTTTATTCACTCAAGGTTGTAAATGTTTTGCAATTCTGCCGTGCACTCAACTATCGTGGCTGGAAAACATTCTGATCGACGAGGATGGGATTCGAACCCACACGTGCAGAGCACAATGGATTAGCAGTCTATCGCCTTAACCACTCGGCCACCTCGTCCTATAATTCTTTGTTTTATCAATCTTGAAAAAAAATTTTAATTCACTCAAGGTTGTAAATGTTTTGCAATTCTGCCGTGCACTCAACTATCGTGGCTGTAAAACATTCTGATCGACAAGGAAGTTACTCAAGGTTGTACATTTTTGGGATTTCTGCCGTGCACTCAACTATCGTGGCTGGATAATATTCTGAACGACGAGGATGGGATTCAAACCCACGCGTGCAGAGCACAATGGATTAGCAGTCCATCGCCTTAACCACTCGGCCACCTTGTCCTATAATTCTTTGTTTTATCAATCTTGAAAACATTTTAAAATTCACTCAAGGTTGTAAATGTTTTGCAATTCTGCCGTGCACTCAACTATCGTGGCTGTAAAACATTCTGATCGACAAGCAAGTCACTTAAGGTTGTAAATTTTTTGGAATTCTGCCGTGCACTCAACCATCGTGGCTGGATAATATTGTGATCGACGAGGATGGGATTCGAACCCACGCGTGCAGAGCACAATGGATTAGCAGTCCATCGCCTTAACCACTCGGCCACCTCATCCTATATTTCTTAGTTTTATCAATCTTGAATTCTTTTTTTATTCACTCAAGGTTGTAAATGATTTGCAATTATGCCATGCAATCTAATATCGTGGCTGGAAAACATTCTGATCGACGAGGATGGGATTCGAACGCACGCGTGCAGAGCACAATGGATTAGCAGTCCATCGCCTTAACCACTCGGCCACCTCGTCCTATAGTTCTTAGTTTTATCAATCTTGAAAACATAAAAAAATGCACTCAAGGTTGTAAATGTTTTGCAATTCTGACGTGCACTCAACTTTCGTGGCTGTAAAACATTCTGATCTACAAGGAAGTCACTCAAGGTAGTACATTTTTGGAAATTCTGCCGTGCACTCAACTATCGTGGCTTGATAATAATGTGATCGACGAGGATGGGATTCGAACCCACGCGTGCAGAGCACAATGGATTAGCAGTCCATCGCCTTAACCACTCGGCCACCTCGTCCTATAGTTCTTAGTTTTATCAATCTTGAAAACATTAAAAAATACACTCAAGGTTGTAAATGTTTTGCAATTCTGCCGTGCACTCAACAATTGTGGCTGTAAAACATTCTGATCGACAAGCAAGTCACTTAAGGTTGTACATTTTTGGGAATTCTGCCATGCACTCAACCATCGTGGCCTGATAATATTGTGATCGAAGAGGATGGGATTCGAACCCACGCGTGCAGAGCACAATGGATTAGCAGTCCATCGCCTTAACCACTCGTCCACCTCGTCCTATAGTTCTTAGTTTTATCAATCTTGATTATTTTTTTTTATTCACTCAAGGTTGTAAATATTTTGCAATACTGCCGTGCACTCAACTATCGTGGCTGGAAAACATTCTGATCGACAAGGATGGGATTCGAACCCAGGCGTGCAGAGCACATTGGATTAGCAGTCCAACGCCTTAACCACTCGGCCACCTCGTCCTATAATTCTTTGTTTTATCAATCTTGAAAACATTTTTAAATTCACTCAAGGTTGTAAATGTTTTGCAATTCTGCCGTGCACTCAACTATCGTGGCTGTAAAACATTCTGATCGATAAGCAAGTCACTTAAGGTTGTAAATGTTTTGGAATTCTGCCGTGCACTCAACCATCGTGGCTGGATAATATTGTGATCGACGAGGATGGGATTCGAACCCACGCGTGCAGAGCACAATGGATTAGCAGTCCATCGCCTTAACCACTCGGCCACCTCATCCTATATTTCTTAGTCTTATCAATCTTAAAGACATTTTGAAAGTCACTCAAGGTTGTAAATGATTTGCAATTATGCCGTGCAATCTAATATCGTGGCTGTAAAACATTCTGATCGATGAGGATGGGATTCGAACCCACGCGTGCAGAGCACAATGGATTAGCAGTCCATCGCCTTAACCACTCGGCCACCTCGTCCTATAATTCTTTGTTTTATCAATCTTGAAAACATTTTTAAATTCACTCAAGGTTGTAAATGTTTTGCAATTCTGCCGTGCACTCAACTATCGTGGCTGGAAAACATTCTGATCGACCAGGATGGGATTCGAACCCACGCGTGCAGAGCACAACGGATTAGCAGTCCATCGCCTTAACCACTCAGCCACCTCGTTCTATAATTCTTTGTTTTATCAATCTTGAAAACATTTTAAAATTCACTCAAGGTTGTAAATGTTTTGCAGTTCTGCCGTGCACTCAACTATTGTGGCTGTAAAACATTCTGATCGACAAGGAAGTTACTCAAGGTTGTAAATTTTTGGGATTTCTGCCGTGCACTCAACTATCGTGGCTGGATAATATTGTGATCGACGAGGATGGGATTCGAAACCATGCATGCAGAGCACAATAGATTAGCAGTCCATCGCCTTAACAACTCGTCCACCTCGTCCTATAGTTCTTAGTTTTATCAATCTTGATTTTTTTTTTATTCACTCAAGGTTGTAAATGTTTTGCAATTCTGCCGTGCACTCAACTATCGTGGCTGGAAAACATTCTGATCGACGAGGATGGGATTCGAACCCACACGTGCAGAGCACAATGGATTAGCAGTCCATCGCCTTAACCACTCGGCCACCTCGTCCTATAATTCTTTGTTTTATCAATCTTGAAAACATTTTTTAATTCACTCAAGGTTGTAAATGTTTTGCAATTCTGCCGTGCACTCAACTATCGTGGCTGTAAAACATTCTGATCGACAAGCAAGTCACTTAAGGTTGTAAATTTTTTGGAATTCTGCCGTGCACTCAACCATCATGGCTGGATAATATTGTGATCGACGAGGATGGGATTCGAACCCACGCGTGCAGAGCACAATGGATTAGCAGTCCATCGCCTTAACCACTCGGCCACCTCATCCTATAGTTCTTAGTTTTATCAATCTTGAATTCTTTTTTTATTCACTCAAGGTTGTAAATGATTTGCAATTATGCCGTGCAATCTAATATCGTGGCTGGAAAACATTCTGATCGACGAGGATGGGATTCGAACCCACGCGTGCAGAGCACAATGGATTAGCAGTCCATCGCCTTAACCACTCGGCCACCTCGTCCTATAGTTCTTAGTTTTATCAATCTTGAAAACATTAAAAAATTCACTCAAGGTTGTAAATGTTTTGCAATTCTGACGTGCACTCAACTATTGTGGCTGTAAAAGATTCTGATCTACAAGGAAGTCACTCAAGGTAGTACATTTTTGGGAATTCTGCCGTGCACTCAACCATCGTGGCCTGATAATATTGTGATCGACGAGGATGGGATTCGAACCCACGCGTGCAGAGCACAATGGATTAGCAGTCCATCGCCTTAACCACTCGGCCACCTCGTCCTATAGTTCTTAGTTTTATCAATCTTGAAAACATTAAAAAATACACTCAAGGTTGTAAATGTTTTGCAATTCTGCCGTGCACTCAACTATCGTGGCTGTAAAACATTCTGATCGACAAGGAAGTCACTCAAGGTTGTACATTTTTGGGAATTCTGCCGTGCACTCAACTATCGTGGCTGGATAATATTGTGATCGACGAGGATGGGATTCGAAACCATGCATGCAGAGCACAATAGATTAGCAGTCCATCGCCTTAACCACTCGTCCACCTCGTCCTATAGTTCTTAGTTTTATCAATCTTGATTTTATTTTTTTTCACTCAAGGTTGTAAATGTTTTGCAATTCTGCCGTGCACTCAACTATCGTGGCTGTAAAACATTCTGATCGACGAGGATGGGATTCGAACCCACGCGTGCAGAGCACAATGGATTAGCAGTCCATCGCCTTAACCACTCGGCCACCTCGTCCTATTATTCTTTGTTTTATCAATCTTGAAAACATTTTTAAATTCACTCAAGGTTGTAAATGTTTTGCAATTCTGGCGTGCACTCAACTATCGTGGCTGTAAAACATTCTGATCGACAAGGAAGTTACTCAAGGTTGTACATTTTGGGGATTTCTGCCGTGCACTCAACCATTGTGGCTGGATAATATTGTGATCGACGAGGATGGGATTCGAACCCACGCGTGCAGAGCACAATGGATTAGCAGTCCATCGCCTTAACCACTCGGCCACCTCATCCTATATTTCTTAGTCTTATCAATCTTAAAGACATTTTGAAAGTCACTCAAGGTTGTAAATGTTTTGCAATTCTGCCGTGCACTCAACTATCGTGGCTGGAAAACATTCTGATCGACGAGGATGGGAATCGAACCCACACGTGCAGAGCACAATGGATTAGCAGTCTATCGCCTTAACCACTCGGCCACCTCGTCCTATAATTCTTTGTTTTATCAATCTTGAAAACATTTTTTAATTCACTCAAGGTTGTAAATGTTTTGCAATTCTGCCGTGCACTCAACTATCGTGGCTGTAAAACATTCTGATCGACAAGCAAGTCACTTAAGGTTGTAAATTTTTTGGAATTCTGCCGTGCACTCAACCATCGTGGCTGGATAATATTGTGATCGACGAGGATGGGATTCGAACCCACGAGTGCAGAGCACAATGGATTAGCAGTCCATCGCCTTAACCACTCGGCCACCTCATCCTATATTTCTTAGTTTTATCAATCTTGAATTCTTTTTTTATTCACTCAAGGTTGTAAATGATTTGCAATTATGCCGTGCAATCTAATATCGTGGCTGGAAAACATTCTGATCGACGAGGATGGGATCGAACCCACGCGTGCAGAGCACAATGGATTAGCAGTCCATCGCCTTAACCACTCGGCCACCTCGTCCTATAGTTCTTAGTTTTATCAATCTTGAAAACATTAAAAAATTCACTCAAGGTTGTAAATGTTTTGCAATTCTGCCGTGCACTCAACTATCGTGGCTGTAAAACATTCTGATCGACAAGGAAGTCACTCAAGGTTGTACATTTTTGGGAATTCTGCCGTGCACTCAACTATCGTGGCTGGATAATATTGTGATCGACGAGGATGGGATTCGAAACCATGCATGCAGAGCACAATAGATTAGCAGTCCATCGCCTTAACCACTCGTCCACCACGTCCTATAGTTCTTAGTTTTATCAATCTTCATTTTTTTTTTTTTTTCACTCAATGTTGTAAATGTTTTGCAATTCTGCCGTGCACTCAACTATCGTGGCTGGAAATCATTCTGATCGACGAGGATGGGATTCGAACCCACGCGTTCAGAGCACAATGGATTAGCAGTCCATCGCCTTAACCACTCGGCCACCTCGTCCTATAATTCTTTGTTTTATCAATCTTGAAAACATTTTAAAATTCACTCAAGGTTGTAAATGTTTTGCAATTCTGCCGTGCACTCAACTATCGTGGCTTTAAAACATTCTGATCGACAAGGAAGTCACTCAAGGTTGTAAATTTTTGGGAATTCTGCCGTGCACTCAACTATCGTGGCTGGATAATATTGTGATCGACGAGGATGGGATTCGAAACCATGCATGCAGAGCACAATAGATTAGCAGTCCATCGCCTTAACCACTCGTCCACCTCGTCCTATAGTTCTTAGTTTTATCAATCTTGATTTTAATTTTTTTTTCACTCAATGTTGTAAATGTTTTGCAATTCTGCCGTGCACTCAACTATCGTGGCTGGAAAACATTCTGATCGACGAGGATGGGATTCGAACCCACGCGTTCAGAGCACAATGGATTAGCAGTCCATCGCCTTAACCACTCGGCCACCTCGTCCTATAATTCTTTGTTTTATCAATCTTGAAAAAAAAATTTAAATTCACTCAAGGTTGTAAATGTTTTGCAATTCTGCCGTGCACTCAACTATCGTGGCTGTAAAACATTCTGATCGACAAGCAATTCACTTAAGGTTGTACATTTTTTGGAATTCTGCCGTGCACTCAACCATCGTGGCTGGATAATATTGTGATCAACGAGGATGGGATTCGAACCCACGCGTGCAGAGCACAATGGATTAGTAGTCCATCGCCTTAACCACTCGGCCACCTCATCCTATATTTCTTAGTTTTATCAATCTTGAATTATTTTTTTTGTTCACTCAAGGTTGTAAATGATTTGCAATTATGCCGTGCAATCTAATATCGTGGCTGGAAAACATTCTGATCGACGAGGATGGGATTCGAACCCACGCGTGCAGAGCACAATGGATTAGCAGTCCATCGCCTTAACCACTCGGCCACCTCGTCCTATAGTTCTTAGTTTTATCAATCTTGAAAACATTAAAAAATTCACTCAAGGTTGTAAATGTTTTGCAATTCTGACGTGCACTCAACTATCGTGGCTGTAAAACATTCTGATCGACAAGCAAGTCACTTAAGGTTGTAAATTTTTTGGAATTCTGCCATGCACTCAACCATCGTGGCTGGATAATATTGTGATCGACGAGGAGGGCATTCGAACCCACGCTTGCAGACATAGACGCCTGCGCAATAGAGCAGACGATGCACGTGCTCCAGGACTATTGAACTTGGGGGAGCAAGGATATGATCTTTTTGATCATCTTTTTGATCATCTTTTTGATCATATGAAAAATATGATATACCCCCCCCCAATATATAAATCTAAGCATAACTACGTAATTTCAATCAAATTAATAATACGCAATGACACTTAATAACACGTTTTTAAGTTTCCAAAGATTGCGAACCCCCCCCCCCCCCCCCTGCCCCATTATGGTTTGATCCAGTTCCTCCCATCTCCAGCGCGTAGACCTTGGCTCACTGCCTCACAGCGCTGCAGTCTGGCTGCAGGCAGGAGTCAGTGTAAATATCAAAGCCCACAGAGTGTGTCATAATATTGGTGGCAGGCAGGCTTTTCCGGTAAGTTGTTCAAATAAAAGGATTATGTTAGACATAAGTTACTATTGAGTGGTAGTAGAACTTCTACGGTTCTACCACGCAATACATAAAAGTGTTTCACGGTCCCGAATTGCGATCTGGTCATACGGTTTCCTCGAATAAATAATAATAACGTTTCCCTCCCTGGTTGGCGTTAGCTTTAGTGCTAGCCGCTAGCTAACGTTATCTAGATATGTGGTGTGAGCTCAGCTGGATGACGTTGACTTCATTTCCAAACGTTAACGCTATCGCTATCTATATGGCAGACGAGCAGGGCCGGATTAACGACGGCCGCGGCCCGTGGGCCTATAGTGACGAGGGGCCTCCATTTTTTTTTTTTACTTTTTTTTTTTGAGATCGATGTCATGATTGTGCACTGCAGACTCAGGGAGGAGGCAGAGAAGGAGAGAAAGAGACACAAGATTTACAGGTAATGGAAATATATCTTTTTTCTCTTTCTTATTAAAAACTTGGCCTATTTGAAAGGAGATTGATTTAATAAAAATGAATGAGCAAAAAATCAATATACAGTGTATATACAGTATAATATATTATTATTATAGTAATTGGCTATCATACTGCAATATAAACTGAGTTTTATAGTGAAAAGAGCAGCTTTATTGGTCAAGATTTAAGGCTCTATATTGCAGGAAATTGCACGTACAGGTTCATTACATTTAAAAAAAAGTCTGCCATGGAGGGGGTCGTGCCGGACCCCCTCCAAACCACCCATTGCACCTTTTTTTTTAAATATAATATTCTTGCACCCCCAATTTCAACTATAACTAGGCGGCCATGGGAACAGTCACACTCCTGCCTAAAGACAGCTGCTGAAATTAGGGATGCTCGATATTGGCTTTTTTACCGATACCGATATTCCGATATTGTCCAACTCCAGTTTCCGATATCGATACCGATACCGATATCAACTGATACCGATATATGCAGGGTTTCCCCCCCAAAAAACTGAATAATTTCAGGTAACTAATAATTTCACTGGATGCATTCAAAAGGCTTTCTAAATGTAAGCATTATCTGTGCAAAATATGATCATTAAAAAAGTAAAAATGAACATTTTAAACCAACATGCATACTTTTGACAATAAATAAAATAAGAATTGGTTCTTACTTGCTTGCCTGGGTAAATAAAGGTTAAATAAATGTTAAAAAAAAAAAAAAAAAAAAAAAAATTGTTATTGTTTTTTTTTTTTTTTACCGATACCGATATTTTCCGATATCACATTTTACTGCCGATATCGGCCGATAATATCGGTCGGCCGATAATATCGGACATCCCTAGCTGAAATGATGGTTTACTTTAGACTTCACTCCGTCTATGAACACACACACACACAATGGGGGGTCCGGGAGGGGGGGTACGAGCTAGAGCATATGTGTGTAGGGTATTAGATAGCAGGTATTAGGGGTATATCCTGTATAAGACATTTAACTAAATGGTGATTTCATTGGATGTGCACTGTTAATTAATGCTTGTATATCTTATCTTGTGTTGTCATGTTTGTTTATGTGTTTGTTTAAAAAACAATAAAAAAAAAATAATACAAGAACACACACACACACACACACACACACATACATACACGCACACACACACTTGGAGGAAGGTGTGATTATTGATGTGTATTATTTGTAAAGTGATTAGCTACTTATTTTACTAAACAAACATGACTCATGAATCAGCGTAAATGTAATGTATTCTGTGTGTAGATTCATGGTTTTTATATGATACAAATACACAAAGACATGTATTTTATATTTTGAAAATGTAATAAATGAGATGTTTAGACACAGTGCATTGACATAATCCAGTTATTGTTGTTCAGCTGAGCGTTCTTGATATTTGTGATTGACTGATTAAAATATGTTTTCTTTCAACCTTTGTTTTATTTGGTATATTTCAGTATCTGTCTTGATTTCTAGAATAGTTTCCCATAATTTCAGGTTTAAAATAATAGAATGAACATAACTTTTACATTGACTCACAACTTCCTTCTCTGCTCACGCAGCCTGATTGGCAGCTGATTGGTCCAAAGTGGAACTGTAATCAGGGAAATTAAGTTGACTTTTAAGCTTTATACTTTTTTTTTTTTTTTTATATTTATATTTTCTTTATATTTTCCAATATTCAAAACATACAAAATGACAATACTGAGACATTTACAGGACAATAACAACAATAATAACAGCAACTATGTGGGTACATACTGTATATACGCCTACGGTAATTCCGTTGTACATAATGTAGAATAAAGTGATAAAGGCCCCTATCAAACAAACATACCAAGAAAAACAAAACCAAAAAAACGTTCAGAGACATTGAGAGATACAAAGTGACCCCAACACAACATTACCAGAATGATTCAAGATTCAAGAGGTTTATTCATCACACACAAGACATATAGTGAAATGAAGGTGGCCATGCCCGCTTCGATTGTGCAAAAAATACAAATAATAATAGAATAAAATAGAATAGATAATAAAATAGACATGATAAAAGTACTAAGATAAAATACAATACAATGCTAAGCTTACGAATTAAAAGGTAATGAGTCATATGTACACTACTATACAATATACAGTTATCCTTTTTTTTTTTTTTTTTTTATGTATATCATTTTTTTATTATTTTTTAAACATAACATAAAATTAGACACACAAGCATTAACAGTAAACATCCACAGTAAATCACAGGACTATACATTCCATTTGAATCAATATAAATGTAGTTTACGAGATATATACCTAATACTTGCTATCTAATACAATACATACATTATGCTCTTGCTCGCTCTCCCCCCCTGGACCCCCACTTGGATAATCCATCCATTTTCATTCGTTTCTAACCAGGCACTACAATTCATATGCTAGCCTTTATTCTCTCTACCACTTCTAACCAGATTGCAATGTTGGTTTCACTGACACCTAAAATTCTTGCTGTAGATATCTCTAGATAAATCACATCGAGATAGGTAAGAACCCATACCTTCCGGCACATTTTATCCGGTTGAATCCATCGTGATGCTATCAGCTTTTTAGCAGCTGTGAGACCGGATAAAACTAGTCTATTTAGCTGTATAGGGGCTGCAAACTGAAACACATCATTCAACAGCAATACAGAGGGGTGTACAGGTATGTTCAGAAATAAAAATTCTGATAATTGCAGGGTCACTTCTTCCCAGAATATCTTAACCGGTGGGCAATCCCAATACATGTGCATAAATGTACCCTCATCCCCATTTGTGCATAAGGAACATAGAGAATCTTGTCTTGTCTATTGTCCCATTCTGTTCAATCTTATAGGAGTCAGGTATGTCCTATGAATATAATTAAGATTAATTTGTTGATGGTCCGGGTTGCGTGACGCAATTCGAACGTTTGCCCAGACTTCTTGCCAATCAAAATCTATTTCCAAGTCTGGTATATCCCTCCTCCAGACTGAGTCTAGGGGAAGGATTCCATACAAAGACGTTAGTAAGTGATGATAAAAATCAGATACGAAGCCTCTCGATGTCTCTCTTTCATAGAAGAATTTGTGATATCTGTGGTGCTCAATTGGTATCCTTAATGGGACTCCATGAGCCTTCAAACATTCCAATAAAAATAATATGTGGAACTGGTGAGGTTACATTTGTTATGTATATCTTGATAGCTACAAAAACCCAGTTTGTTGAAAACATCTCCCAATGTATGTATGCCCTGCTTTTCCCATTTGGGGTATCTGATAGGTCGTTTTCCAATAAGGAGTGCATTGTTATTGAATAGGGGAGTATGGCTATGCCATTTATGTTGGTTAGAATATTTTTTTTGTGTTTCACGCCATATCCGACTCACATGTGTAATAAGGGGGCCAAATTTCAATTTGCATTGCTTAATTGATAATATGGTGTATACTATGTCCTGCAGTCTATGTGGTGCTACTATATTTTCTTCTAAGTTTCTCCAGGATACAGATGCTTGGGAGTCAAACCAGGTTGTCAGTGGTCTTAAAGAGTACGCTTTAAAATAGTGGTAAAAGTCTGGAAATGCTAAACCTCCGTCGGCTTTGTTTCTCTGTGCGGTGGATCTTTTTATTCATGGAGGTTTGTTATTCCAAATAAATGTATATGCGGTGGAGTGTAATTTTTTCCAGTAACCATCAGGAGGGGGTAACGGTAACATTGAGCTAATGAAGTTGATTCTAGGTAAAACATCCATCTTAACTATTGATACTCGGGCCTGTACTGAGTTTTTAAGTTTGGACCACCTGTCAAAGTCGTATTTGATCTTATCTTGGAATTTTGTGTAATTGTACTTCACCGTTTGGCTTATAGTAGGGAGTACCTCAACTCCTAAACATCTGAAGTGTTTTACCATTGGTATTTTTTCTGGAAGGAGTATATTCTTTGCAGGGGCATTAAGTGGTAGGAAGGCCGACTTTGGCCAATTTATCCTAAATCCCGATAGATTGCCAAAGTCATCAATCAACTTGAGAAGATGAGGCATTGAGGTGGTAGGGTTTTGCATGAACAATATTACGTCGTCCGCATATAAACTAATATGATGTTGTGTGCCCTTAATTGCGATTGTCTTATATATTGTGCTAAAGGCTCTAATGATAAAGCAAATAGTCCGGGACTAAGAGGGCAACCCTGTCTGGAGGAGCGCGATACCGGAAATATTTCGGAGGTGATTATACCTGTTGTAATCATGGCCGATGGGTCTTTGTATAATACTTTTATCATATCAATGAATCCGTTTCCTAACCCCATCCTTTCTAGTACTGCCCATAAATAAGACCATTCCAACCTATCAAAGGCTTTCATCGCATCCAGGGACAGCATCGCTATAGGTGGGGTGTCCTCCTTGCTGGCATCTAGTACATGTAGTAATCGTCTTATATTATCCGTGATCAAGCGGCCTCTTATGAAGCCAGTCTGATCAGGATGAACTAAAGATGTCATATGCTTTTGAAGTCTGATGGCTAATACCTTGGAATACAGCTTGATATCGGTTCCGAGGAGGCTCAAGGGTCTATAACTACCGCAATCGGTGGGGTCTTTGTCTTTTTTAAGGAGGACTGTTATGAGTGCAATATTGTCGATCTTATGGAAATTCCCCTCCTTGATTGAGTATAAAATCATATTAAGTAATAGGGGTCCAATTACATCCCAGCATGAGAGGTACATTTCTGGTGGGATACCGTCCCTTCCAGGAGCCTTACCAATTTGCATTTCAGATATAGCCTCCCTAAGTTCATCTAGTGTGATGGGTGTTTCTAATTGTTTAGCGTCTTCCTCTGATAGTTTAGGTGGTTAATGGTTAATTTGATTAAGATATATATCCATTTTGTTTTGATCGAAGGCCATTTCTGATTTGTACAAGTTGGAGTAAAACCTTTTGAATGTCTCGTTGATTTTTTTAGGGTCTGTAACAAGTCCTTGCTGGGCCTTAATAGTAGGGATATCTGCAAATTTTGCGTTGGCTCGTATCTGCATAGCTAGTAGGTGACTTGGTTTAGAACCATAAAAGTAATAATGTTGTCTTGTGCTACGTATTTGAAATTCAGATTGTTGTTTTAAAATGGCGTTAATCTCTTTTTTTAACACATTAATTTGAGATTCCAATCGAACCGAGTAGTTGTATTGTAAAGAGGAAAATAACGAAGAGTAAAACGTTTCCAGCTCTGCCAGTTTTGAACAACGATTCTTGCGTAGTTTGGAGGAAAAGACCCCGGTGAAATCCTTGATAAATCCCTGTGTGTGTGTGTGTGTGTGTGTGTGTGTGTGTGTGTGTGTTCCACAGAGTGTGTGTGTGTGTGTGTGTGTTCCACAGAGTGTGTGTGTGTGTTCCACAAAGTGTGTGTGTGTGTTCCACAGAGTGTGTGTGTTCCACAGAGTGTGTCTGTGTGCCTGCATGTGTGTGTGTGTGCGTGTGTGCGTGTGCGCGTGCGCATGCATGTGCGTGTGTGTGTGTTCCACAGAATGTGTGTGTGTGCCTGCATATGTGTGTGTGTGTGTTCCACAGAGTGAAAGAAATCCCCCCTGCTGGACTAGATGAGAAGTGTTTCTATGGAAACCTGCCGTTGTAAACAACAATAAAACAGGGACCCAGTTTGTTTTATTCAGTTAAGAATATATACAATACGGGACTTCCGGTTTGCGACGTTCTGGTGAGCAGCCACATGAAAGAGCTCCCGGTCAATGAATATAAAAAAAAAGGAAGTAAAACAATTAAAAACGAAATAAAAAGTGAAGATTCGAGGACAAAAGAAAGAAGGAAGAATGAACACGAGGAGGACAAATGAAAGAAAAGCAACCCCAGATGAAGTAATACACGATGAATGAGAACGGCACATGATGCAAAGTGAGCAACAGGTAAGAGCACAGGCTATCGACGCTGTAAGTTGCATGCAGAGGCTAGGCGACAATACAAATACAAACTAGCTACAAGTTAACTAGAGCTACAAGGGCCACCAGCAGAATGGATTAGAAGCATGCGGAGCATATCAATGTAACACTGACAAAGTCCGGAGGCTGGCAAGGAAAACGTCGAGCATGTATTGTAGACATAAAGAAGAACCTTCAGAACACCAAGGAAGGACCTGGGAGCACATGTTGTCTTTTTTCTTTGAGTTTGTAGGAATCTGAGTTATGTTAGAATAGCAGTTAGATTTCAAATGTGCATGGACTTTGTGAAGGAAGAATTCAAAATGTTGGACAATAATAGAGGATTGGGGAATCTCCATTGGGGATATCTCCGTCACTAGGGGGGGGGGGGCTTCTCCCTAGGAGAGCGATTTCCCCTCCAAACGGCCAACGGGGGCAAAAAGTGCTAACCATATAGCTTATTTTATTTTCATTTCAGTTTAATTTTTTCATAAATGTATATAGTGATATCGGTGACATGGGAGGTACAGAAGTGGGCAGGCTGAGTTCAGTGGGGGGGAATGTCGGGGGGAGGGGCCATCGTTCCGGCGGTTCGACCAGGGAGAGGGGGGCCTTACGTGTTGTGGGATTGGTATGGGTGGGGTGGGGTTTCCTGGGGCCCTCGGCCGCCATGGCCTGGGCGGTCTGGTCACCGGGCCGGGGGGGGCACCGGACTTGGGGTCGCGGGGGGTCGGGGGGCCATTGAGGCGTGGTGCTTTGGCCTTCTGCGGGCCTGGGCTTGGGGTTCTCGTGGGCCGGGGGCCTGGCAGTCGGGCGGGGGCGGGTGGGGGCTCTGGGTGCTCGGCTCCGCGCATGGGGGGCCAGGATGTGGGGGTGTTCTGTTTCTCGGGGAAGAGGGCGGGAGGGAGGGGTTTCTCTTGTGGGGGTCAGAGGGGCTGAGCTTGGCCCAGTGGGGTCTTGTGTGTTGCGGGGTCGGTGTGCGTGGGGTGGGGCTCTCGGTGACATGGGAGGTAGCGGGCTTGGCTTGGTGGGGGGGAGGCTCGGTCCCTCCCCTCTACTGGGCCTGGCCCAATTAATTCAAGGGGCCCATGTCGCTGGGGGCCCGGCTCCGCGCATATCGGCCTGGGATATGGGGGAGTTCTACGGGCTTAGCTCAAGACATTCCACAAGGAAATCCAGGTAAATGTAAAAATGCATTAGCACCATATGACTGAGTGAATTTGTGGTGGATTAGCCCGTCTGTTGTAACTTGCTTGCTAGCTACTAGCTAGCCCCCTGATGCTAACGCTAGCCAGTAGCCACGTGACGGCTCACAGGGCCCGGGGTTGGCTCACGAAGTATAAGTACGCTTAAACCTAGCTAACGTACATCCTGTGACTAAATGTAAAAATGCTTTTAGCACCATATGAGTGAATTTGTATGGACTAGTATATATCATGGAGCCATTTGTGGTGGATTAGTCCGTCTGTTGTAACTTTCTAGCTAGTAGATGTACTAGTGCCCACGTGACACCTAGCTAACGTACTGTGACTGTACTTTATTAATTCATATCTTTGTGACTGAGGTTACTGTTATAATTTGCATTACATTGAAAAGATACGAAGCTATATTTTTTAAAGGTGAATTTTTTTATACAGAAAGAGGTATTATTTAGAACATGAATTCATATTTAGTAAGGCGTGAAAGAAAAGAGCTATTTTGTATTGCTGTGGATTGCAGTGTGTTGCTGTGTATTACAGT
Organism: Notolepis coatsorum; assembly: GCF_963971535.1. Taxonomy (NCBI): domain Eukaryota; kingdom Metazoa; phylum Chordata; class Actinopteri; order Aulopiformes; family Paralepididae; genus Notolepis; species Notolepis coatsorum. Next base: position 191,180,247 of record NC_140170.1, read on the forward strand.
GTATTGCTGTGTATTACAGTGTATTGCAGTGTGTTGCTGTGTATTACAGTGTATTGCTGTGTATTACAGTGTATTGCAGTGTGTTGCTGTGTATTACAGTGTATTGCTGTGTATTACAGTGTATTGCAGTGTGTTGCTGTGTATTACAGTGTATTGCAGTGTGTTGCTGTGTATTGCAGTGTGTTGCTGTGTATTGCAGTGTGTTGGTGTGTATTACAGTGTATTGCAGTGTGTTGCTGTGTATTGCAGTGTGTTGGTGTGTATTACAGTGTATTGCAGTGTGTTGCTGTGTATTACAGTGTATTGGTGTGTATTACAGTGTATTGCAGTGTGTTGCTGTGTATTGCAGTGTGTTGGTGTGTATTACAGTGTATTGCAGTGTGTTGCTGTGTATTACAGTGTATTGCAGTGTGTTGCTGTGTATTACAGTGTATTGGTGTGTATTACAGTGTATTGCAGTGTGTTGCTGTGTATTGCAGTGTGTTGGTGTGTATTACAGTGTATTGCAGTGTGTTGCTGTGTATTACAGTGTATTGCAGTGTGTTGGTGTATATTGCAGTGTGTTGCTGTGTATTACAGTGTATTGCTGTGTATTACAGTGTATTGCTGTGTATTACAGTGTATTGCAGTGTGTTGCTGTGTATTACAGTGTATTGCAGTGTGTTGCTGTGTATTGCAGTGTGTTGGTGTATATTGCAGTGTGTTGCTGTGTATTACAGTGTATTGCAGTGTGTTGCTGTGTATTGCAGTGTGTTGGTGTATATTGCAGTGTGTTGCTGTGTATTACAGTGTATTGCAGTGTGTTGCTGTGTATTGCAGTGTGTTGTGTTGCTGTGTATTGCAGTGTATTGCAGTGTGTTGTTGTGTATTGCAGTGTGTTGCTGTGTATTGCTGTGTATTGCAGTGTGTTGCTGTGTATTGCTGTGGAATGGTCGACAGCGCACCCTTCCTCTGTATTACTTGTGCCGCCGACTCAGATTCCCCTAGGTTAAAAAATAAATACGCAATTTAAATCAGAATATGTTCCATGTTGACTATTTCTGACTTCTGACAAGTTTTTTTCCATTAACAAAAAATAGACAAAAATGTCATCCGTTTTCGTCGACTAAATCTAGACGAAAACAAAAAAGTCAAAATTGAGACAAAAACTGACTAAGACTAAAATGCTCAGACATTTAGTTGACTAAAACTGACTAAACGAAAAATAAATGAAAATGACTAAATATGATGAAAACGAAAAAGCAGCACTTCACACATGACTAAGACTAAAACTAAAATGAAAATAGCTGCCAAAATTAACACTGGTGACAACATGATATCTGTGGCAGTAGTTAAAATACCACATGGGGGCCATGGATTGCTTGTACTTCCTGGTTCAGACAATAGGTGGCAGCAGAGCATTGTGGATCCACATTAAAAGGTGCACCCATAGATATCTATATAGAACACTAGATAGCTTAAGGCGGAGTCACCAGCGTCACTGAACCGCCGCCATCTTGCTCAAGTCAGCCTTGAGTGAGGGTGAGTGAGCTGCACAGACAAAAATACTCATAACTCGCTGAAATATTGACGGATTTAGAAACGGGTTGGTTTATTACAAGCATTATTAACGTGGCTATGATTCAAGCGGTTTGTAATAATAATTAAAAAAAAACTGCCTTTAAGTAAAAAAGTAGACATGAATGTTATCAGTAGCTGAGCTGCCTCGAGCAAGATGGCCGCCCTACGACGACGTCGCTCTACATTGGCCGGCAGCGCGGGTAAGCTATCTAGTGTTCTATATAGATATCTATGGGTGCACCACTATGCAGCGTGGGGAGAGAACTGGGCCCTGTTCCTAGGTACCTGGCTAACTGAGTTAGCCGAATAATTTTCAGGATAACTTGACTTAAGCTAGACCTTTCGGTTCCCCGACGTGCGATTGTCTAAATCACTATGGCAACAGATCAGAAAGTTTGAACCTGGTCCAGCGCAGGGTTTGGTTCAGTTAGCTTGATAAACTGGCCACGCCCTCGCAAAGAAATGCCAGCTCTCCTCACACCATGTACCTGTTTATTGCACTGTTTATTGGATTCTATTAATATGTTGTACCACTGTATTTTATTGGATTCTATTATATGTTGTACCACTGTATTGCACATCGTCGCGGGCAAGACCAGCCGCATTTCATTGTATACCTGTATGCCGTGACAATTAAAACTCTTGACTTGACTTGAGATCCCATTATACCATTCTGAATTATGTTTTTGTGCTTCATTTTTCTAGAGAGGGCCTTTGAAATGTAAAATAATAGACCTAAAATGCTGATAATAAATCATATTCAGCCTATGGATTTACTTTGTCCTAAATAATGCATGTCATAGTTATACGGATACGGCACTCGCGAGTCACGACACACACTGTGTGGTTATTTTAATAACGGAGCATTGCAAATGTGAATCCCGCTGGGATATTTTTAATGAATGAAACTTATCGGGCGTTTGGCTCTGATTAGTTTCATATTCTCCGCTGTTGATGTATTTGCTTAACGGAGTACCCGGATTGTGTTTGATTCAAGCATAAATTGAAGCGTCTTTATGCGTGGATTGTGGATGTGAATTACGACAAATCTGAATATGTGGATTGTTGAATTGTATCACTGTCACTCACACGTTATTGTGATATTGTAACTGGGATTCAAATGTCTGAGGAGGAGATGCGCTGTTTGACGGATTTGATGACAAGGACGTGACTTGAGAAAATCTATGAGTAATTGCAAGCTTTTGACGTTTTGATGAATGAATTTGAGAAAATGCATTTATCTGTTCAAGCACTGTTATCTGATGATGAACAAGAGGGTGATTAATGTTACGATTCTGGTTCCTGACTACGGTCGGGAACCACCCACCTTCTCTGTCATCTGTCACCTGACTGCTGTCACTTGTTTTTCCCTGTCATTTAGTGCTGTCACTTAGGGGTTGGCTTCTGATTGGCTGTCACGGGGGTGTGTGTGGAATGTTGGTACTTGGTGGCTATTTAACATTCCTTTCCTCTGCTTGTCATTCGTCAGGTCTTCACTATAGGCGTTCGGAGATAACGCGGCCGGTTCCAGTTCTGGACCACCACTAAGCTCCATTATCTATGCTCTCGTTCCTTTGCCTTTGGCATAGTATCCTAGTATTACTCTTTGTGTTCTTTACTATTAAAGTCGAACCTGTTCAAGAGTATACCTTCTCCGTCTCTGTGATTGCCTACAACAATTGGAACTCACCTACCTCCATCCTGACAGAAGACCATGTTCTCTCTCTCACGCCCCGAGACCTTGGCCATGAACACCTACATTGAGGAGGCATTGCTTGCGGGGCACATACGTCCTTCCACATCCCCGGCCGGCGCTGGTTTCTTCTTTGTTGATAAAAAAGATGGGGATCAGCGTCCGTGCATTGATTATAGGGGATTGAATGACGTTTCTATCAAGAACCGATATCCTTTACCTCTCATGGACACGGCCTTTGAGTGCTTACAGGGGGCGCAGGTCTTTTCTAAACTTGATTTACGTAATGCATACAATCTGGTCAGGATTAGAGAAGGAGACGAGTGGAAGACTGCATTTAATACGCCTAATGGTCACTATGAGTATTTGGTCATGCCCTTTGGTTTGGCTAATGCTCCGGCAGTCTTCCAAGCCCTGGTTAACGACGTGCTGCGAGACTTGATTGAGGTGTCGGTGTTTGTTTACCTAGATGATATCCTAATTTTTTCTCGCGATATGGTGCAACACCAACTGCATGTTCGGGAGGTGCTAGACCGTCTTCTCAAGCATCAACTATTCGTTAAGGCCGAGAAGTGTGTGTTTCACACTGATACCGTTTCCTTCCTGGGCTTTGTGTTGACGAAGGGTGATCTACGCATGTATCCGGCCAAGGTGAGTGCAGTCTTGGACTGGCCACGGCCTTCATCGCTCAAGGGGTTACAACGGTTTTTGTGCTTTGCACATTTTTACAGGCGCTTTATTCGCAACTTTAGCGCCTTAGCCAATCCGTTAACAGCTCTTACTAAGGCCTCTCTCTCTGGCTTTGAATGGTCGCCTAGGGCAGAGTCGGCCTTCTGCGATCTCAAACGTCGGTTTACATCCGCTCCTGTATTGATCCGCCACGATGCGGAGGTTCCGTTCATTGTGGAGGTGGATGTCTCTGACATCGCGGTGGGGGGGGTGCTCTCTCAGAGGTGCTTAAAGGATGGGAAAGTGCACCCGTGTGCTTTTTTTCTCTCGCCGTCTGTCACCAGCTGAGCGCAACTACGACGTGGGTAATCGGGAGTTGTTGGCTATCAAATTGGCACTGGAGGAATGGAGACATTGGTTGGAGGGGGCGGCACATCCTTTCATTGTTTGGACCGATCATAAGAACTTGGCTTACATCCAAGGGGCTAAACGCCTTAACGCTCGCCAGGCCAGGTGGGCGTTATTCTTCACACGATTTCGATTTACCATCTCCTATAGGCCCGGGTCCAAGAATATCAAACCCGACGCGTTATCGCGCCAGTTTGATCTTCCTGGTCGGGAGGAGCAGCCCCATCCCATTATTCCACCGGCCTTGATTTTGGCACCTGTGTCTTGGGGCATAGATAAGGTACACACACTGTTCATAATACATAAATACATGAATAAAGGCACATACACTGTTCATAAATACATGAATAAAGGCACATACACTGTTCATAATACATAAATACATGAATAAGGGCACATACACTGTTCATAATACATAAATACATGAATAAGAGCACATACACTGTTCATAATACATAAATACATGAATAAAGGCACATACACTGTTCATAATACATAAATACATGAATAAAGGCACATACACTGTTCATAATACATAAATACATGAATAAGGGCACATACACTGTTCATAATACATAAATACATGAATAAAGGCACATACACTGTTCATAATACATAAATACATGAATAAAGGCACATACACTGTTTGTTACGTGCCAGGCTGTTTGCCACTGTCTCCTGTGTTGCAGCAATCAGCTGCTAATTGGGAAGCTGCCTGTCTGGGCTCAAAAGGCCCCCCCCCCTCCCCCGCCCCACACATGCTGCCACTCTGCTGCTGGAAGACACTGTAGGAGCAGTGTCTCCCTCCCTTCCACCTCATTGACCTTTTGTTTGTGCTAGAAACAGTAATAAATATAACCTTTTGGTTTAAACTTGACCGTTGGTGTCTGTGTCCCCCTTATGTTGCTTCCCTCTGAGCCAGGGTCGTAACACTGTTCATAATACATAAATACATAAATAAAGGCACACACACTGTTCATAATACATAAATACATGAATAAAGGCACATACACTGTTCATAATACATAAATACATGAATAAGAGCACATACACTGTTCATAATACATAAATACATGAATAAAGGCACATACACTGTTCATAATACATAAATACATGAATAAAGGCACATACACTGTTCATAATACATAAATACATGAATAAGAGCACATACACTGTTCATAATTCATAAATACATGAATAAAGGCACATACACTGTTCATAATACATAAATACATGAATAAAGGCACATACACTGTTCATAATACATAAATACATGAATAAAGGCACATACACTGTTCATAATACATAAATACATGAATAAAGGCACATACACTGTTCATAATACATAAATAAAGGCTTCAATTAATGTGTGTTTATTGTATAGCAATAAGGTTGGATGAATTCGGCAATTGTATAAAGATGTAATAAAATGTTCAATCAATCAATCAATCAAACCCATAACACATGCTCACTTCATTCTTGCCTTGAAACAGCGCACCTCTGAACTGCTTCCACACGGAGGCAACTTCCCTTTTTTTTTTTTTGGAACTACTTTTTCTGCGGATGGTTTTGTCAATAAATCTTCAATTAATGTGTGTTTATTGTATAGCAATAAGGTTGGATGAATGCGCCAATTGTATAAAAGACATTACACAATGCACAGTCATGCGTTATGAGAATTAGACCATGCCTAGGGGGGTCTAACAACCACCCCTAGGCATGCTCTAATTCTCATAACGCACTCCTGCGCGTGATGTAATGCTTAATTGATCACCTGATGTCTCCAGACTTTGAAAGTGAAGTTATGAGGAAGTGAGCGCACCCTCAGATCTCATCCAGAAACACACTCAGGACTGACGAAGGACAACAAGCAGTGTCTTCTCTCTCAAGGTTTCCTCTTCACGCGAAGACAGAGTGTCTCCTTGAGCTGGAGGTGAATTCACCAGGTAAGAATCTAACCAGTAAATACTATTACCATCATCATGATACACCCTCACATAATTCACAAAGTGTTCACGTGCGCCACCCATGTGGTAACCTAGAAATACCATAGATTGTGGCTAGGTGGTAACGTATATGTTTTCTATGATCACTATGAATTGAAAATGGGGGACCCTGATGTAAACAAGACAAACGTCTTTCTCTGGTCTGCATCCCCTTAACAATTGTGTGTATTGAGCCGTACTGTATTGTACCCATTCTGCAATCTGTTAAATAAAGTTTTCATTCATTCATTCATTCACATTACGTTAGTTAGCATCCAAGCTAGCGTGATAACGTTAGTAGTTAGCTTACCTGCAATAATGTTGTCATCGTCCTGGACAGATAAGACTTGTTAAATCATAATATATCCACACTTTGTGCTGGTCCTCGGTAAATGTCCCCTTTAGCTGCTCGGCGTCGTCGGATTTTAATACACCATGGTAGCGGTGGTGATGTTTCAGGTGACTTATTATGTTGGACATAGCTTGTAGCAACATTAGCAAGCGATATTTTTCTCTGATGTCGCGTTCACGTTACGTGGGAAGAAGCGGAAGAACCAGAGGACATCTCGTTGCTACAACTAGGAAGCCTTCACGCATTGACTCGATCAAAACGCCCACATCCATACTTCCGCAATTCGTGACGCGAAGTGGGAGATATCGGGGTCTATAAAAAATCCCATATGTCCTAGTAGGAATTACAACTAGGAGGCTGACGTGAATGGTTTTTCCCAGTCGGAAGCTGGTTCTTCCGATTCTTCCCACGTAACGTGAACGTGGCACCTCCGCGCTGCTTGTGAGATTTACGTGGCTACGTCACAGCCAAGGTGTCATGTACAGAGGTCTATTGACCATACAAGATAGTAATCTGGGCAGGTGTTACATGAGCAAAAAACAACCCCCTCAGTAGAAAAATGCTTCTTAAAACAGTCCCGGGTAGGCAGATAATAAACAAAGACGTTTTCAGATGGTAATTGGTATTTATTAAGTGTGGGGCTTCCAACCCACGGCCTGTTCCCTAAAGGGGAAAAGGGGATGTTACTAGGGGATTTCAACCCTAGATCACACAGAGGGAAAAGGTAAGGGGAGAACAAACAAGGTAGATATAAATGGACAATGGCATACAGCCTACCAACAAATACCTATATACATACAGTTCCACGTGAAGGAACACTAGCAACAGGGCAGCAAGGTATCACTCCACACTCAGTGGAAATAGGCACAACGGCCAACAAGAGGATACTCACTCAGGTAGAGAAGTCGAAAATAGGCACATAGGCCAACAATATATATATATGTGAGCACAACAGTGGTTTAGCAATGGCAACCTCACTCTTAGTCACCAGCAATTGACAGAATGAGGCGCCGAGGTGTGTGTGTGCCGTCAGGTATTTGACTACCCATCCCTCTTGAGCTGATTGCCAATCAGCTGTCATTCATTAGCAATCAGCACTCTTCAGTAGGGATGGGCAGCACCTGACAGGGAGAGAAGAGACAGCATTAGCTCTCATGTTTACACACACACACATCATATACAAAACAACACATTAAATATACTAACCTGATGTTCAGAAGGTGTCATAAATACAGTAATAATGATAATGACCAACCCACGTACCCAAGGTACGTCACACCTCCCCCCATAAGAGCGAACCTGTAGGGTTAGCAAAACATTATTACTTATTACCCAACATCAGATTAGTACCGTCCACCAGGAAAAACAGAAACAACAAAAACAAAATTCTCCTCTCACCATCAATGCACGTATGCAAAAATAGACGCGCAGTGACGTCATTGAAAACTGCATGTAGCACACACGGACTACCGAATGCAAACCGGTCTAAAAAATTCGGTGAGATCTAACTCACAAAAAACCATGTCAAATGCACAAGGTCAGCTACACACCCAGCCTCCACCGCTTTAGAGCTCGCTTTAGAGTTTTTCTGCTCGGGCGACCCTGCTTGACGAATGCAACTTCAGGTGGTGGTGGTATGTCTTCCATCATCCACTCTCCCATAAAGGGTCCGGGAACCACCAGCTCCCCCTGAACGCTACATACAGCAACCTCTTCCATCTCTCCAACAGATGGCCCCCTGTCCTCGGCGAGAGCCGCCTCGCCACCGACAGAGTCACTCAACGACAAAACCTGGGTTCGCATTCCGTCCTGTGGCTTGGTGACAACACAAGCAGAAAACACATTGGGGTGATTACTATCAACATTATCACAACACAAGTCAGCCAATGGAGCCCCCTCAACCCCCACTACAGGAATCACACTCTCCCCAGCAAACTTGCTCGCCACGACAAAATCAACACTCACACCTTTTGGTTTCTGGGCTGACTTTGTGATTTTGTCCTGTCGCTTCCTCAGCGTACGACATCCTTTTACCACATGGCCTGTCTCTTTACAATAATTGCACACCACCGGTCTCCTAGACGGCGGCGAGCATGGTGGGGATGCTGACTCAATCAACGCATCGCACAGAACTTTCCCCCCAGCTATATCATTCCCCATGATAAAATCAATTCCGGCTACCGGAAAAGAGGAACGAACCGCCACGGGAAAACAACCTGTGACTAGTTTTGACCTTACATGTATCATATGTAACGGAGCGGGCGTGTAGCCCATCTCTATTCCGCACACAATAGCACTTGTATTACAAGACGACTCCACACTTAACGGCAATACATCCGCCAGCATAAAGGACTGTGAACCACCTGTATCACGAAGGATCCTCACCTTGCGCTGGTCACAGACCTTACCCGACAGTGACACAAAACCAGAAGATATAAAAGGATCAAAACAACTGTCCGGTTTCCTCCGCCCAGGGCGTGAGACAGTGCTAACCAACCCCACTACCTTTGGTTCCTGCGCTGGCCTGTCAGTATTTTGCCGATCGCGCACAAATGCATAACAGTCCGCCACCAAATGACCTGGCTTGCTACAATAATTACAATGTCTCTTTTCTGACGGAGGCGAGCGTGGTCGAAATGATCGCTCGTCGCCTCCTACATACACATCATTTCGCACAGAACCATGTGATGCAGAAACATTTTTGTGGATCATTGCCAACTCGTCACACAACACTGCAGCTTCCTGGAGGGTAGAAACCTTTCGCTCCTCTAACTGTATTATCATGTGTTCGGGCACAAATTTTTTAAATTGTTCCATGAGGATCAACTCGCTCAAAGCCTCGACCCCATCCACTTTACACGCTTCACACCAACGAGTGAACACCATCCGTTGTTCATGGGAAAAAGCTACATGTGTTTGCGAGGGAGTTTTACTTAGTCCCCTAAACCGCTGCCTATAAGCCTCCGGCACCAGTTCATACACGCGCAAGACAGCACCCTTCACTTTCTCATATACCATGTTGTCCTCTTTTGATAAAAACTGGCATGCGTCTTGAGCCCTACCCGTGAGCCTATATTGCACTAATAGTGCCCACTGATCCTCCGGCCAACTCGCAGCCCCCGCTACCCGCTCAAAATTGAAAAAAAATGTCTCCACCTCAGATTCTCGAAACACAGGAACCATAGCAATATGTTGCCCAACATTAAAACTGCCATGGCCACCTTCAGATGAGGGTGAAGAAGAGCCAACACTCCCCAGCTCCATCCTCTTCAGTGTAATCTGGAGCTCTCTATCTCTTTCCTCCTTCTCTCGTACAGCTTCCCTGTTTCTCTCAGCTGCTCTGTCCTCTCTGTCAGCTGCTCTGTCCTCCCTATCTCGTACAGCCTCCCTGTCTCTCTCAGCTGCTCTGTCCTGTCTATCTCTCTCAGCTGCTCTGTCCTCTCTGTCAGCTGCTCTGTCCTCCCTGTCTCTGCCCTCTCTGCGCAACAGCGCTCTCTCCTCCATCTGGAGACGGGCCAAACGCAGACTAGAGCGCGCATGGCCAGAAGACGTGGAGTCTTTATCCGAATCGCCCGCGGTCTCACCTTCAGCTCCGGCCGCACTACCATCCTTCCTAATAGCACCACCATCCATGTCAAGATCACGTAAGGGAGAGTTAACCCATTCGCCAGTGTGTGCAACCTCCTGGTCACTATGACTCACTACTCCCTGAGCCGGGCTAAAGACCTGTTGCTCTACCAACCCCGCTATAACAGCAGCCTTCATATCCGCCTTGGATTGGGAATTTTGTACAGCAATAGCATAATGCCTAGCAATAAGGCCTAATTCCACCTTAGTGCAAACTTCCACTTGACCCTCTGTTGGATCCGCTATAAAGGCTTCCAAAACAAATGCCGACACAGCCATATTATGTTTTTATGTGTGCGTGAGAAAACAAAATAAAATATACGTCCTCACTTAATTAACCATGACCGTGCACAATAATAATAGACACATTCTGCTTTCATAC
>NW_028174883.1:0-12500 GCF_963971535.1 Notolepis coatsorum
ACAGTACGGCTCAATACACACAATTGTTAAACCCCTTTCACTGCAGCACCACCAACCGGTTAACCCTTTCACTGCCTGCCTTTACTATCACACACCCGCGTACGCACAGACTAAATACGATGCCTAATTGCCTCGACAAATGGAATGTAACACATTTCATTCACAAGTTTTGCGTGAATGTATCTGAGAGCGTATTTGAACACACCTGACGACCGGCGCTATTGTTATGCAAAGTAGCCCAGGTGGGTACTTACTTAGCGAGTTGGCGCATCAGTCGAGTGCAGCGCATTCCTGTCCGTGCTGTCGTGCTAACCCCCCCCGTCCCATGAGCGACGCATCCCCCTGGGTACAATACAGTACGGCTCAATACAACACAATTGTTAAACCCCTTTCACTGCCGCACGACAGCCGGTTAACCCTTTCACTGCCACACGACAGAAGGTTAACCCAGTGGTGCAGTGGTGGTCCCACGCCGTCCCAGCAGTTTTCTGAGCACAGATGTGCCACAAAAATGCGTCCACAACTTTCACTGACTCGTCACGCCGTGTGCCAAGTACCGGCACTTATCTATCACCATAGACTTTGCATAATAATAGGATACCAATAACATAACAAAGAAAGAGAAGAGCCAAACCAAAATACAAGCCCTGTGGGGGTTTGCTTGAGCTGTGGAGCTCTCACTGTGTTACAGGTTACAGGTTGAAAAAACCCTCAGCTCGGAACTAGGCAAAATCTGCATATGGCTCGCTGATAACAAACTATCATTACACGGGATGGGTTAATCGCAGATACGCATTGTATGCATGGTTCGCATGTGTGCCAAATGATGACCTCGGAGCAGGTCCTAAATTATTATTATTATTATTATTACACATGGGCAAAACAGAGTCCATTCTCTTCGGTTCAAATAACAAACTCAGCAAGACCGACGGCTTCTCAGTTACAGTGGGTGACAATATTGTCACAAGGAAAGATGATATTACCTACCTGGGTTCCATCCTAGAGGCTAATCTTTCCTGTGACAAAATGGCATCCAATGTAATAAAAAAAGTCAACTAACGAACTAGATTCTTGTACCGGATCTCCTCTCTGGTAAACAAGAATACCCTGAAGACTCTAGCAGGAGCACTCATTCAAGGGTACTACGACTATGCTTGCACCTCATGGTACCAAAGCACCTCAAAGGCGCTAAAAACAAGATTACAAACATCTCAAAACAAACTGGTCAGACTACTGCTTGACCTTACTCCTAGAACCCACCTCACCCCTGCCCACTTTGGCAACCTAGGATGGCTTAGAGTAGACGACAGAGTACAGCAACTTGCAATGGGCCTGGTCTACAAGATACACTACGCGACCAAGGTACCCATGTACATGTCAAAATACCTCCCAAAGGTCAGTGAATACCACGATCACAACACCAGAGGAAGCTCCACAAATCATGTTAAACCCAGATTCGGCTCAAACAAGGGACTAAACATGTTTAGCAATTATGCCACAACAATGTGGAACGCCCTACCCAAAGCTGTAAAGGAATGTGAATCACTACCGACTTTCAAAACCACTCTCAAAGAACACCTACGGGAGACTGCAATTCGAAACTGGCCCCTGTAAATGTCCTAACCCAACCCCCTCCAATGTACAGTAAATGACCTAGTATGGTTGTCAATATTCCAATGTACAGTTTTGCCTGAACAGTTGTACAGTGCCCCCCCCCCCCAAAGTTTGTATTTACTTTTCTAGTTTAAGTTCATTCAATTAAAGAAATTGTAACCACAATTACATTTAAAACATTGTTTGTTTTTCAACCATATCTGTTGACAATATAATTTCTTTATATATTGACGGCTACACCCTGCTACCTTTTTCAGCTTCTCTATTTCAAGGCAATATTTACAAAAACTAAACTAAAACTAGTAATTTCCTATACAAACATGTTTCCTACTATTTATTCTGCATAATAATCATCTGTTCTGTCGGCACGCGGGGAGACATGTATGCGCGTGCGCGTGTACGGGAGCGCGCGTGCACGTGGCGTCCAGCCAGTTCTGATATTACTAGGGCACGGCACCCCCCTGGGTTAACCCTTTACTGTCACACAACCGACGGCGCACCGGGTTAACCTTCTGTCGAGTGGCAGTGAAAGGGTTAAGGGGGGGGGGGTGCAGACCAGAGAAAGACGTTCGTCTTGTTTACATCATCAGGGTCTTATAGTATTATTATTATTATTATATTATTATAGTATTATATATAGTGTTGTTACCTCCATGCCGATGTAGAGCGCGCGGTCCCAGGGCAGCTCCGCGCTGGAGGGCATCTTCTCCACAGGACCGTGTGTAGATTAATATAGATTCACAATTTAATAAAAACACGCACAATAGATTTCCTTTTTCGAGTCGTCAGATCATCAATGAAGACACGTCAGTCAGGTTGTAGCAGCAGCCACGTCCCGCGGCACTGAGGTCGTGTTGTGTTTGTGTCCGTTTGGACCGCGCCGCGTTCAGGATCCCTCCCTCCCTCCCGGTGCTGCAGGGGGGGGGGGCAACGTGGCCCCGTTATTGTTATTGACACCGACGGGATTATAGGAGCGACCGACCGACGAATGAGTCCCGGCAGCAGCAGCAGCAGGGGGTCCCGGTCCCGGTGTCCCGCGGCGCCAACAGCCCCGTCTCTCCACGAGGGGGGGTCGAGAAGAACACAAACTATTATAATGATAATAATCCTCTTTATGATCATATTATAATGATAATCCTCTTTATGATCATATTATAATGATAATCCTCTTTATGATCATATTATAATGATAATCCTCTTTATGATCATATTATAACGATAATCCTCTTTATGAACATATTATAATGATAATCCTCTTTATGATCATATTATAATGATAATCCTCTTTATGATCATATTATAATGATAATCCTCTTTATGATCATATTATAATGAATCATGATAATCCTCTTTATGAACATATTATAATGATAATCCTCTTTATGATCATATTATAATGAATCATGATAATCCTCTTTATGATCATATTATAATGAATCATGATAATCCTCTTTATGATCATATTATAACGATAATCCTCTTTATGATCATATTATAATGAATCATGATAATCCTCTTTATGATCATATTATAACGATAATCCTCTTTATGATCATATTATAACGATAATCCTCTTTATGATCATATTATAACGATAATCCTCTTTATGATCATATTATAACGATAATCCTCTTTATGATCATATTATAACGATAATCCTCTTTATGATCATATTATAATGATAATCCTCTTTATGATCATATTATAACGATAATCCTCTTTATGATCATATTATAATGATAATCCTCTTTATGATCATATTATAATGATAATCCTCTTTATGATCATATTATAACGATAATCCTCTTTATGATCATATTATAATGATAATCCTCTTTATGATCATATTATAACGATAATCCTCTTTATGATCATATTATAATGAATCATGATAATCCTCTTTATGATCATATTATAATGAATCATGATAATCCTCTTTATGATCATATTATAACGATAATCCTCTTTATGATCATATTATAATGAATCATGATAATCCTCTTTATGATCATATTATAACGATAATCCTCTTTATGATCATATTATAATGATAATCCTCTTTATGATCATATTATAACGATAATCCTCTTTATGATCATATTATAACGATAATCCTCTTTATGATCATATTATAATGATAATCCTCTTTATGATCATATTATAACGATAATCCTCTTTATGATCATATTATAACGATAATCCTCTTTATGATCATATTATAACGATAATCCTCTTTATGATCATATTATAACGATAATCCTCTTTATGATCATATTATAATGATAATCCTCTTTATGATCATATTATAACGATAATCCTCTTTATGATCATATTATAACGATAATCCTCTTTATGATCATATTATAACGATAATCCTCTTTATGATCATATTATAACGATAATCCTCTTTATGATCATATTATAATGATAATCCTCTTTATGATCATATTATAACGATAATCCTCTTTATGATCATATTATAATGATAATCCTCTTTATGATCATATTATAATGATAATCCTCTTTATGATCATATTATAATGAATCATGATAATCCTCTTTATGATCATATTATAACGATAATCCTCTTTATGATCATATTATAACGATAATCCTCTTTATGATCATATTATAATGATAATCCTCTTTATGATCATATTATAACGATAATCCTCTTTATGATCATATTATAACGATAATCCTCTTTATGATCATATTATAACGATAATCCTCTTTATGATCATATTATAACGATAATCCTCTTTATGATCATATTATAATGATAATCCTCTTTATGATCATATTATAATGATAATCCTCTTTATGATCATATTATAACGATAATCCTCTTTATGATCATATTATAATGATAATCCTCTTTATGAACATATTATAATGATAATCCTCTTTATGATCATATTATAACGATAATCCTCTTTATGATCATATTATAATGATAATCCTCTTTATGATCATATTATAACGATAATCCTCTTTATGATCATATTATAATGAATCATGATAATCCTCTTTATGATCATATTATAATGAATCATGATAATCCTCTTTATGATCATATTATAACGATAATCCTCTTTATGATCATATTATAACGATAATCCTCTTTATGATCATATTATAATGATAATCCTCTTTATGATCATATTATAACGATAATCCTCTTTATGATCATATTATAATGATAATCCTCTTTATGATCATATTATAACGATAATCCTCTTTATGATCATATTATAACGATAATCCTCTTTATGATCATATTATAATGATAATCCTCTTTATGATCATATTATAATGATAATCCTCTTTATGATCATATTATAACGATAATCCTCTTTATGATCATATTATAACGATAATCCTCTTTATGATCATATTATAACGATAATCCTCTTTATGATCATATTATAACGATAATCCTCTTTATGATCATATTATAATGATAATCCTCTTTATGATCATATTATAACGATAATCCTCTTTATGATCATATTATAATGATAATCCTCTTTATGATCATATTATAATGATAATCCTCTTTATGATCATATTATAATGAATCATGATAATCCTCTTTATGATCATATTATAACGATAATCCTCTTTATGATCATATTATAATGATAATCCTCTTTATGATCATATTATAACGATAATCCTCTTTATGATCATATTATAACGATAATCCTCTTTATGATCATATTATAACGATAATCCTCTTTATGATCATATTATAATGAATCATGATAATCCTCTTTATGATCATATTATAACGATAATCCTCTTTATGATCATATTATAATGATAATCCTCTTTATGATCATATTATAACGATAATCCTCTTTATGATCATATTATAATGATAATCCTCTTTATGATCATATTATAACGATAATCCTCTTTATGATCATATTATAACGATAATCCTCTTTATGATCATATTATAACGATAATCCTCTTTATGATCATATTATAACGATAATCCTCTTTATGATCATATTATAATGATAATCCTCTTTATGATCATATTATAACGATAATCCTCTTTATGATCATATTATAATGATAATCCTCTTTATGATCATATTATAATGATAATCCTCTTTATGATCATATTATAATGAATCATGATAATCCTCTTTATGATCATATTATAACGATAATCCTCTTTATGATCATATTATAACGATAATCCTCTTTATGATCATATTATAATGATAATCCTCTTTATGATCATATTATAACGATAATCCTCTTTATGATCATATTATAACGATAATCCTCTTTATGATCATATTATAACGATAATCCTCTTTATGATCATATTATAATGATAATCCTCTTTATGATCATATTATAATGATAATCCTCTTTATGATCATATTATAACGATAATCCTCTTTATGATCATATTATAATGATAATCCTCTTTATGATCATATTATAACGATAATCCTCTTTATGATCATATTATAACGATAATCCTCTTTATGATCATATTATAATGATAATCCTCTTTATGATCATATTATAACGATAATCCTCTTTATGATCATATTATAATGAATCATGATAATCCTCTTTATGATCATATTATAATGAATCATGATAATCCTCTTTATGATCATATTATAACGATAATCCTCTTTATGATCATATTATAACGATAATCCTCTTTATGATCATATTATAATGATAATCCTCTTTATGATCATATTATAACGATAATCCTCTTTATGATCATATTATAATGATAATCCTCTTTATGATCATATTATAACGATAATCCTCTTTATGATCATATTATAATGATAATCCTCTTTATGATCATATTATAACGATAATCCTCTTTATGATCATATTATAATGATAATCCTCTTTATGATCATATTATAATGATAATCCTCTTTATGATCATATTATAACGATAATCCTCTTTATGATCATATTATAACGATAATCCTCTTTATGATCATATTATAACGATAATCCTCTTTATGATCATATTATAACGATAATCCTCTTTATGATCATATTATAATGATAATCCTCTTTATGATCATATTATAACGATAATCCTCTTTATGATCATATTATAATGATAATCCTCTTTATGATCATATTATAATGATAATCCTCTTTATGATCATATTATAATGAATCATGATAATCCTCTTTATGATCATATTATAACGATAATCCTCTTTATGATCATATTATAATGATAATCCTCTTTATGATCATATTATAACGATAATCCTCTTTATGATCATATTATAACGATAATCCTCTTTATGATCATATTATAATGATAATCCTCTTTATGATCATATTATAATGATAATCCTCTTTATGATCATATTATAACGATAATCCTCTTTATGATCATATTATAACGATAATCCTCTTTATGATCATATTATAATGATAATCCTCTTTATGATCATATTATAACGATAATCCTCTTTATGATCATATTATAATGATAATCCTCTTTATGATCATATTATAACGATAATCCTCTTTATGATCATATTATAATGATAATCCTCTTTATGATCATATTATAATGATAATCCTCTTTATGATCATATTATAACGATAATCCTCTTTATGATCATATTATAACGATAATCCTCTTTATGATCATATTATAACGATAATCCTCTTTATGATCATATTATAATGATAATCCTCTTTATGATCATATTATAATGATAATCCTCTTTATGATCATATTATAATGAATCATGATAATCCTCTTTATGATCATATTATAACGATAATCCTCTTTATGATCATATTATAATGATAATCCTCTTTATGATCATATTATAATGATAATCCTCTTTATGATCATATTATAACGATAATCCTCTTTATGATCATATTATAACGATAATCCTCTTTATGATCATATTATAACGATAATCCTCTTTATGATCATATTATAATGATAATCCTCTTTATGATCATATTATAACGATAATCCTCTTTATGATCATATTATAATGATAATCCTCTTTATGATCATATTATAACGATAATCCTCTTTATGATCATATTATAATGATAATCCTCTTTATGATCATATTATAACGATAATCCTCTTTATGATCATATTATAATGATAATCCTCTTTATGATCATATTATAATGATAATCCTCTTTATGATCATATTATAATGATAATCCTCTTTATGATCATATTATAACGATAATCCTCTTTATGATCATATTATAATGATAATCCTCTTTATGATCATATTATAATGATAATCCTCTTTATGATCATATTATAATGATAATCCTCTTTATGATCATATTATAATGATAATCCTCTTTATGATCATATTATAATGATAATCCTCTTTATGATCATATTATAATGATAATCCTCTTTATGATCATATTATAATGATAATCCTCTTTATGATCATATTATAATGATAATCCTCTTTATGATCATATTATAATGATAATCCTCTTTATGATCATATTATAATGATAATCCTCTTTATGATCATATTATAATGATAATCCTCTTTATGATCATATTATAACGATAATCCTCTTTATGATCATATTATAACGATAATCCTCTTTATGATCATATTATAATGATAATCCTCTTTATGATCATATTATAACGATAATCCTCTTTATGATCATATTATAACGATAATCCTCTTTATGATCATATTATAATGATAATCCTCTTTATGATCATATTATAATGATAATCCTCTTTATGATCATATTATAATGATAATCCTCTTTATGATCATATTATAATGATAATCCTCTTTATGATCATATTATAATGATAATCCTCTTTATGATCATATTATAATGATAATCCTCTTTATGATCATATTATAATGATAATCCTCTTTATGATCATATTATAATGATAATCCTCTTTATGATCATATTATAACGATAATCCTCTTTATGATCATATTATAACGATAATCCTCTTTATGATCATATTATAACGATAATCCTCTTTATGATCATATTATAACGATAATCCTCTTTATGATCATATTATAACGATAATCCTCTTTATGATCATATTATAACGATAATCCTCTTTATGATCATATTATAACGATAATCCTCTTTATGATCATATTATAACGATAATCCTCTTTATGATCATATTATAACGATAATCCTCTTTATGATCATATTATAACGATAATCCTCTTTATGATCATATTATAACGATAATCCTCTTTATGATCATATTATAACGATAATCCTCTTTATGATCATATTATAACGATAATCCTCTTTATGATCATATTATAACGATAATCCTCTTTATGATCATATTATAACGATAATCCTCTTTATGATCATATTATAACGATAATCCTCTTTATGATCATATTATAACGATAATCCTCTTTATGATCATATTATAACGATAATCCTCTTTATGATCATATTATAACGATAATCCTCTTTATGATCATATTATAACGATAATCCTCTTTATGATCATATTATAACGATAATCCTCTTTATGATCATATTATAACGATAATCCTCTTTATGATCATATTATAACGATAATCCTCTTTATGATCATATTATAATGATAATCCTCTTTATGATCATATTATAATGATAATCCTCTTTATGATCATATTATAATGATAATCCTCTTTATGATCATATTATAATGATAATCCTCTTTATGATCATATTATAATGATAATCCTCTTTATGATCATATTATAATGATAATCCTCTTTATGATCATATTATAATGATAATCCTCTTTATGATCATATTATAATGATAATCCTCTTTATGATCATATTATAACGATAATCCTCTTTATGATCATATTATAATGATAATCCTCTTTATGATCATATTATAATGATAATCCTCTTTATGATCATATTATAATGATAATCCTCTTTATGATCATATTATAATGATAATCCTCTTTATGATCATATTATAATGATAATCCTCTTTATGATCATATTATAATGATAATCCTCTTTATGATCATATTATAATGATAATCCTCTTTATGATCATATTATAATGATAATCCTCTTTATGATCATATTATAATGATAATCCTCTTTATGATCATATTATAATGATAATCCTCTTTATGATAGCAATCCTTTGGAATTATGAGCCGTGTTGCCCCCCCCCTAACCCCCCCCCCCCCCCCCCCCTGCCGTAACTCAAGCACCACTCCTCTCCGTAGAAGTGTAGCTGTATCAGTTTAGGAGCGCTCGTGCTCCCGCTCCCGCTCCCGCTCCCGGTTCCCGTGGCTCCCGTGGCCAATAGTATCCAACTGCAGAGCCGCAGAGCACGACGTGCCCCTCGCTTAAGCACAGACTAAAGACGGTGCCTAATTGCCTCTACGAAAGGAATGTAACACGTTTCATTCACAAGTTCTGTGTGAATGTAACTGAGGACGTATTTAACACACCTGACGACCGGCGCTATTGATATGCAAAGTAGCCCAGGTGGGTACTTATAGCGAGTTGGCGAGTGCAGCGCATTCCTGTGTGCACGTGCATGCCGTGCACATCCGTGCGTGCAACCCCGTCCCATGAAGAACGCATCCATGGCTGAATTGGAGTATTGCACTGTGCGGGCACAGCTGTGAGATCCGCGCGAGGCCAGATATCTTGAATGAATGCGTTTAATGCAGAATGGGTACAATACAGTACGGCTCAATACACACAATTGTTAAGGGGATGCAGACCAGAGAAAGACTTTCGTCTTGTTTACATCAGGGTCCCCCATTTTCAATTCATAATGACATTTATGACATACTCAATATACAGATATAAAAATCTGTATCACACAATATCTTGAATGAATGAGTTTATTTATTTCTAACATAAATTGAAAATAAATAATAATTAAAAACAAGTAATAAACAGATAAAAAAAAAAAAAAAAACATATTTGCTTATCTTGTATGTCACAAATGTAACAGTACTGCATATATGTATGTCATAAATGTCATGATTAGTTTAGATTAGATGATTAGATTAGATTTTTATATCTGTATATTGAGTATGTCATAAATGTCATTATTGTTATGGTTCGTAAACAACCCCAACAGCACGACACAGACAGGTAGTTCAGAGTTAGCCAAAAACGAAGGGCGTATTTATTTACAAACAGAAATGAGCAAAAAACTACGTAAAGGCATTCAGGGGGAATGTCCTTAGCAGAGTTGGCTCTGCGACTCTGCAGCTTATTCGATATCCACTCGGGGAGGAACAGAACAACGGAGAATGTCATTAATCGAACGTAGGGAATACGAGTGGTGAATTCAGGTACAAGTCCATACTCCACAGGAGGGAAAGTAGAAAATGCGCAAAAAACTGAGCACCATCCAACCGAACAAGGCCACTGGCCATGACAACATCCCCTCCAAATTCCTCAGAGACGCAGCAGCCGCCATCACCCCAGTCATCACACACATAATAAACCTCTCCATGAAACAGGGACACGTCCCCAAGGACTTCAAAATTGCGAGAGTAACACCTCTGCACAAAAAGGGCAGCAAATTAGACCCAGGCAACTACCACCCTGTTTCTATCCTTACATCCATCTCGAAAGTCATGGAAAAAATAGTATACGAACAGGTCGAAAAGTACCTTGCGGAAAAAAATCGAATCTACAAATTCCAATATGGCTTCAGAACGTCCCACTCCACTGACACATGCCTTCTCTATTTGAACGACCACATCAAACAAGAGGTGGACGCGGGCAAATACTGCGGCATGGTCATGCTGGACCTACAAAAGGCCTTCGACACTGTCAATCACACCATTCTGATTGACAAGCTAAAAGCAATTGGTTTTGATAGTCTATCAGTGAGCTGGATGCAATCCTACCTGGAGGGGAGAGAACAGATGGTGGAGGTAAACGGTACCCTATCCCCCCCCCCCCCCCTCCCAGTGAGCTGTGGTGTTTCACAAGGAAGCATACTAGTCCCGCTACTGTTCCTAATTTATGCAAATGACATGTCGTCAGCTTGTGACTGCAACTTGTTCCTGTTTGCGGACGACTCAGCCCTGCTGGTCTCTGACAAAAACAAGTTACAGGTTGAAAAAACCCTCAGCTCGGAACTAGGCAGAATCTGGCTCGCTGATCATTACACATGGGCAAAACAGAGTCCATTCTCTTCGGTTCAAATAACAAACTCAGCAAGACCGACGGCTTCTCAGTTACAGTGGGTGACAATATTGTCACAAGGAAAGAAGATATTACCTACCTGGGTTCCATCCTGGAAAATGGGGGACCCTGATGTAAACAAGACGAAAGTCTTTCTCTGGTCTGCATCCCCTTAACAATTGTGTGTATTGAGCTGTACTGTATTGTACCCATTCTGCAATCTGTTAATAAAGTTTTCAATCAATCAATCAATCAATCAATCAATCAATCCTAGAGGCTAATCTTTCCTGTGACAAAATGGCATCCAATGTAATCAAAAAAGTCAACCAACAAACTCGATTCTTGTACCGGATCTCCTCTCTGGTAAACAAGAATACCCTGAAGACTCTGGCAGGAGCACTCATTCAAGGGTACTACGACTATGCGTGCACCTCATGGTACCAAAGCACCTCAAAGGCACTAAAAACCAAATTACAAACATCTCAAAACAAACTAGTGAGACTACTGCTTGACCTGACTCCTAGAACCCACCTCACCCCTGCCCACTTTGACAACCTAGGATGGCTTAGAGTAGACGACAGAGTACAGCAACTTGCAATGGGCCTGGTCTACAAGATACACTACACGACCAAGGTACCCATGTACATGTCAAAATACTTCCCAAAGGTCAGTGAATACCACGATCACAAC
>NW_028174883.1:20000-76113 GCF_963971535.1 Notolepis coatsorum
ATTACACTATTACACTATTACACACTATTACACTATTACACACTATTACACACTATTACACTATTACACACTATTACACACTATTACACTATTACACTATTACACACTATTACACTATTACACACTATTACACACTATTACACTATTACACACTATTACACAATTACACACTATTACACACTATTACACTATTACACACTATTACACTATTACACTATTACACACTATTACACACTATTACACTATTACACACTATTACACTATTACACTATTACACACTATTACACACTATTACACTATTACACTATTACACTATTACACACTATTACACACGATTACACTATTACACTATTACACTATTACACACTATTACACTATTACACACTATTACACTATTACACTATTACACTATTACACACTATTACACACTATTACACTATTACACACTATTACACTATTACACTATTACACTATTACACACTATTACACACTATTACACTATTACACTATTACACACTATTACACTATTACACACTATTACACTATTACACTATTACACACTATTACACACTATTACACTATTACACACTATTACACTATTACACACTATTACACTATTACACTATTACACACTATTACACTATTACACACTATTACACTATTATACACTATTACACACTATTACACTATTACACTATTACACTATTACACTATTACACACTATTACACTATTACACTATTACACACTATTACACACTATTACACTATTACACACTATTACACTATTACACACTATTACACACTATTACACTATTACACTATTACACACTATTACACTATTACACTATTACACACTATTACACTATTACACACTATTACACTATTACACACTATTACACTATTACACACTATTACACTATTACACACTATTACACTATTACACACTATTACACTATTACACTATTACACACTATTACACACTATTACGCTATTACACTATTACACTATTACACACTATTACACTATTACACTATTACACACTATTACACTATTACACTATTACACACTATTACACTATTACACTATTACACACTATTACACTATTACACACTATTACACTATTACACACTATTACACACTATTACACTATTACACACTATTACACTATTATTACACTATTACACACTATTACACACTATTACACTATTACACTATTACACACTATTACACTATTACACACTATTACACTATTACACAATATTACACTATTACACACTATTACACTATTACACTATTACACACTATTACACTATTACACTATTACACTATTACACACTATTATACTATTACACTATTACACACTATTACACTATTACACTATTACACACTATTACACTATTACACACTATTACACTATTACACTATTACACACTATTACACTATTACACCGAGTACAATGGCACAATCCGCAAGTCTCTACGACAAACGGTTCAAGAGATACACTGAGGGGGTGTGGCCTAAGGGGGCGTGGTCTAAGGATCGGGGGAGTGGTCAACATCGACCAATGAAAGGTGGTCAACATCGACCAATGGCACAATCCGCAAGTCTCTACGACAAACGGTTCAAGAGATACACTGAGGGGGTGTGGCCTAAGGGGGCGTGGTCTAAGGATCGGGGGAGTGGTCAACATCGACCAATGAAAGGTGGTCAACAGGGGGAGTGGTCAACATCGACCAATGAAAGGTGGTCAACATCGACTAATGGCACAATCCGCAAGTCTCTACGACAAACGGTTCAAGAGATACACTGAGGGGGTGTGGCCTAAGGGGGCGTGGTCTAAGGATCGGGGGAGTGGTCAACATCGACCAATGAAAGGGGGTCAACATGGACCAATGAAAAATGAAAGAGGATATCCCTACTGAGTACAATGACACAACCCACAAGACAGAGGGCGCTGTCAGCAATTCAGTAGTGCAACACAGTGATGGCCAATGATGGGTTAAGTGGATGATGTCATTGGCAGCTCAGCCACGAGCCACACAGCTGAACCAATCATGAGTGAGCCATGAGCCACACAGGTGAAGCAATCACTATGACTTGCATATTTTCGATCCAATGCATTTCTATGGAGGCAGATGCATGACTGCATTGTCACATTGATTAAAAGAAAACTATAAGAGATGAAGCGTTGTGACGCGCACATGAGCACTACAACGAGTAGGCGAAGGGTTGTGCGCGATATTGTGACATTCGTGCGATATTGTGGCACTCCTTCGGCGATCGGAACAGAAGGCTAAAAAATAGTGTGAAAAATGTGATTTCTAGAGTGCGATTGCATGGCGGTCAATGGGGAGCAGAACCTTCAAACAAATGGTCGTCAGTTGAGATAGAAATGTCCAATTCCATTTATTTTTCTTTTGTGAGCGGGTTGACAGCCGTGTCATCGTTTTGATGTGTTTGTTTTATTTCTACGTCCAAAATTGAGATCACACTCGCAATTCACCCAAGGTAGGGGGAAAAAGATTATTTCAGCTGCTACACTCTAAAATGCAATGCATTCCCAATGGGACCGAAATTTTACCGTTTAAAGTCGATTCGTAGCCAGACGGTGCGGTGAAACTTTACGAGTTCGAATAGCACATCGAGTTGGAGCAAGCCGGTCGTTTTGATACCTTTCACGTGTATGGGGCGCGAACGCTCTGGCACGAGTGTGTTGGCAAAAATCGGTGGAATAAAGAATAATAAAAAGAGTATGGATATGTATAGTGTGGCTCTGGCACGAGTGTGTTGGCAAAAATCGGTGGAATAAAGAATAATAAAAAGAGTATGGATATGTATAGTGTGGGTGGCAACCTGGCTTCGCCAGGTCACCCACACTAATGATAATAGATTTTATTTTTTATTTGAAATGGCGCTGGACACTCAAGGTCACCGTACACGGGGCAAAATATGACACATGCATGGTAAAAACGTGATACAAAAAATAGTTTAAAATTATTCACACAGCGGCGGCTGGGTGGCGCAGCGGACATTGCGCTCGTCACCAACGCAAGAGACACCGGGTTCGACTCCGGCTGTCGGCGTTGCCTCCGGCTCGGGCCGGCCGTCATACTGACTCAATTGGCAGAGTTAGCGGGTGGGAAGTCGATGGGTGGTAATCTGGACGTTGTGGACAGCGACTCCTACAGGTCGGTTGGGGGGACGCCTGCACAGCAGAGACAGGAAAATGGCGGGGGGGGGCAGTGTGAGCCTCCCACACGTTACACCTCGCCAATGAGAGTCCACGCTGGCAGGTGAAAAGACGTGACAGGCTGCCTCCACATGTATCGGAGGGGACATGCGATGCAAGGCTTCTATCCTCCCTACAACCGACCAGTGGGGGGCATATGCGAGCCACGTTCAAGACAGGGGAGGGGAGAATTGGCACGGCTAAATTGGGACGGGAGAAAAATAGAAAAAGAGGAGAAAAAGTGGTTAAAAATATATATATTATTTACACAGCGTAACAAACAGACAACTTGTCTCCACTAGCCAGGGTGACATTCTGTGGCTTCGTCTCCATTAGCCAGGATTTAGCCGTGCTGTGGCCCCCCTCCTACATCTCAGACCTCCAATCCCCCTATTCCAACACCAGCCCCTCAGGTCAGCCGCTCAGAGGCTCCTGACAGTCCGGAGGTCTAACCTCAAGCTCAGGGGGGGCCGTGCCTTTGCTGTCGCAGCCCCTGCACTGTGGAACAACATCCCCACCTCCATTAGGCTCCTCTCCCCCTGAACTGTGGAACAGCATCCCCACCTCCACTAGGCTCCTCTCCCCCTGAACTGTGGAACAGCATCCCCACCTCCATTAGGCTCCTCTCCCCCTGAACTGTGGAACAGCATCCCCACCTCCACTAGGCTCCTCGCCCCCTGAACTGTGGAACAGCATCCCCACCTCCATTAGGCTCCTCTCCCCCTGAACTGTGGAACAACATCCCCACCTCCACTAGGCTACTCTCCCCCTGAACTGTGGAACAGCATCCCCACCTCCACTAGGCTCCTCTCCCCCTGAACTGTGGAACAACATCCCCACCTCCACTAGGCTCCTCTCCCCCTAAACTGTGGAACAGCATCCCCACCTCCATTAGGCTCCTCTCCCCCTGAACTGTGGAACAGCATCCCCACCTCCACTAGGCTCCTCTCCCCCTGAACTGTGGAACAGCATCCCCACCTCCACTAGGCTCCTCTCCCCCTGAACTGTGGAACAGCATCCCCACCTCCACTAGGCTCCTCTCCCCCTGAACTGTGGAACAACATCCCCACCTCCATTAGGCTCCTCTCCCCCTGAACTGTGGAACAGCATCCCCACCTCCACTAGGCTCCTCTCCCCCTGAACTGTGGAACAACATCCCCACCTCCATTAGGCTCCTCGCCCCCTGAACTGTGGAACAGCATCCCCACCTCCATTAGGCTCCTCTCCCCCTGAACTGTGGAACAGCATCCCCACCTCCACTAGGCTCCTCTCCCCCTGAACTGTGGAACAGCATCCCCACCTCCACTAGGCTCCTCTCCCCCTGAACTGTGGAACAGCATCCCCACCTCCACTAGGCTCCTCTCCCCCTGAACTGTGGAACAGAATCCCCACCTCCACTAGGCTCCTCTCCCCCTGAACTGTGGAACAGCATCCCCACCTCCACTAGGCTCCTCTCCCCCTGAACTGTGGAACAGCATCCCCACCTCCATTAGGCTCCTTGTCCCCTGAACTGTGGAACAGCATCCCCACCTCCACTAGGCTCCTCTCCCCCTGAACTGTGGAACAGCATCCCCACCTCCATTAGGCTCCTCGCCCCCTAAACTGTGGAACAGCATCCCCACCTCCATTAGGCTCCTCGCCCCCTAAACTGTGGAACAGCATCCCCACCTCCACTAGGCTCCTCGCCCCCTAAACTGTGGAACAGCATCCCCACCTCCATTAGGCTCCTCTCCCCCTGAACTGTGGAACAGCATCCCCACCTCCACTAGGCTCCTCTCCCCCTGAACTGTGGAACAGCATCCCCACCTCCATTAGGCTCCTCGCCCCCTAAACTGTGGAACAGCATCCCCACCTCCATTAGGCTCCTCTCCCCCTGAACTGTGGAACAGCATCCCCACCTCCACTAGGCTCCTCTCCCCCTGAACTGTGGAACAGCATCCCCACCTCCACTAGGCTCCTCTCCCCCTGAACTGTGGAACAGCATCCCCACCTCCATTAGGCTCCTCGCCCCCTGAACTGTGGAACAGCATCCCCACCTCCACTAGGCTCCTCTCCCCCTGAACTGTGGAACAGCATCCCCACCTCCATTAGGCTCCTCGCCCCCTGAACTGTGGAACAGCATCCCCACCTCCACTAGGCTCCTCTCCCCCTGAACTGTGGAACAGCATCCCCACCTCCACTAGGCTCCTCGCCCCCTGAACTGTGGAACAGCATCCCCACCTCCACTAGGCTCCTCTCCCCCTGAACTGTGGAACAGCATCCCCACCTCCATTAGGCTCCTTGTCCCCTGAACTGTGGAACAGCATCCCCACCTCCACTAGGCTCCTCTCCCCCTGAACTGTGGAACAGCATCCCCACCTCCATTAGGCTCCTCGCCCCCTAAACTGTGGAACAGCATCCCCACCTCCATTAGGCTCCTCGCCCCCTAAACTGTGGAACAGCATCCCCACCTCCATTAGGCTCCTCGCCCCCTAAACTGTGGAACAGCATCCCCACCTCCATTAGGCTCCTCTCCCCCTGAACTGTGGAACAGCATCCCCACCTCCACTAGGCTCCTCTCCCCCTGAACTGTGGAACACCATCCCCACCTCCATTAGGCTCCTCGCCCCCTAAACTGTGGAACAGCATCCCCACCTCCATTAGGCTCCTCTCCCCCTGAACTGTGGAACAGCATCCCCACCTCCACTAGGCTCCTCTCCCCCTGAACTGTGGAACAGCATCCCCACCTCCACTAGGCTCCTCTCCCCCTGAACTGTGGAACAGCATCCCCACCTCCATTAGGCTCCTCGCCCCCTGAACTGTGGAACAGCATCCCCACCTCCACTAGGCTCCTCTCCCCCTGAACTGTGGAACAGCATCCCCACCTCCATTAGGCTCCTCGCCCCCTGAACTGTGGAACAGCATCCCCACCTCCACTAGGCTCCTCTCCCCCTGAACTGTGGAACAGCATCCCCACCTCCACTAGGCTCCTCGCCCCCTGAACTGTGGAACAGCATCCCCACCTCCACTAGGCTCCTCTCCCCCTGAACTGTGGAACAGCATCCCCACCTCCATTAGGCTCCTTGTCCCCTGAACTGTGGAACAGCATCCCCACCTCCACTAGGCTCCTCTCCCCCTGAACTGTGGAACAGCATCCCCACCTCCATTAGGCTCCTCGCCCCCTAAACTGTGGAACAGCATCCCCACCTCCATTAGGCTCCTCGCCCCCTAAACTGTGGAACAGCATCCCCACCTCCATTAGGCTCCTCGCCCCCTAAACTGTGGAACAGCATCCCCACCTCCATTAGGCTCCTCTCCCCCTGAACTGTGGAACAGCATCCCCACCTCCACTAGGCTCCTCTCCCCCTGAACTGTGGAACAGCATCCCCACCTCCATTAGGCTCCTCGCCCCCTAAACTGTGGAACAGCATCCCCACCTCCACTAGGCTCCTCTCCCCCTGAACTGTGGAACAGCATCCCCACCTCCATTAGGCTCCTCGCCCCCTAAACTGTGGAACAGCATCCCCACCTCCATTAGGCTCCTCGCCCCCTAAACTGTGGAACAGCAGCCCCACCTCCACTAGGCTCCTCTCCCCCTGAACTGTGGAACAGCATCCCCACCTCCATTAGGCTCCTCTCCCCCTGAACTGTGGAACAGCATCCCCACCTCCACTAGGCTCCTCTCCCCCTGAACTGTGGAACAGCATCCCCACCTCCACTAGGCTCCTCTCCACCTGAACTGTGGAACAACATCCCCACCTCCACTAGGCTCCTCTCCCCCTGAACTGTGGAACAGCATCCCCACCTCCACTAGGCTCCTCTCCCCCTGAACTGTGGAACAA
This sequence comes from Notolepis coatsorum, assembly GCF_963971535.1. Lineage (NCBI taxonomy): Eukaryota > Metazoa > Chordata > Actinopteri > Aulopiformes > Paralepididae > Notolepis > Notolepis coatsorum. The sequence goes on from NW_028174883.1 coordinate 27,051, forward strand.
CATCCCCACCTCCATTAGGCTCCTCGCCCCCTGAACTGTGGAACAGCATCCCCACCTCCACTAGGCTCCTCTCCCCCTGAACTGTGGAACAGCATCCCCACCTCCATTAGGCTCCTCGCCCCCTAAACTGTGGAACAGCATCCCCACCTCCATTAGGCTCCTCTCCCCCTGAACTGTGGAACAGCATCCCCACCTCCACTAGGCTCCTCTCCCCCTGAACTGTGGAACAGCATCCCCACCTCCACTAGGCTCCTCGCCCCCTGAACTGTGGAACAGCATCCCCACCTCCATTAGGCTCCTCGCCCCCTGAACTGTGGAACAGCATCCCCACCTCCATTAGGCTCCTCTCCCCCTGAACTGTGGAACAGCATCCCCACCTCCACTAGGCTCCTCTCCCCCTGAACTGTGGAACAGCATCCCCACCTCCATTAGGCTCCTCGCCCCCTAAACTGTGGAACAGCATCCCCACCTCCACTAGGCTCCTCTCCCCCTGAACTGTGGAACAGCATCCCCACCTCCATTAGGCTCCTCGCCCCCTAAACTGTGGAACAGCATCCCCACCTCCATTAGGCTCCTCGCCCCCTAAACTGTGGAACAGCATCCCCACCTCCACTAGGCTCCTCTCCCCCTGAACTGTGGAACAGCATCCCCACCTCCATTAGGCTCCTCTCCCCCTGAACTGTGGAACAGCATCCCCACCTCCACTAGGCTCCTCTCCCCCTGAACTGTGGAACAGCATCCCCACCTCCACTAGGCTCCTCTCCACCTGAACTGTGGAACAGCATCCCCACCTCCATTAGGCTCCTCGCCCCCTGAACTGTGGAACAGCATCCCCACCTCCATTAGGCTCCTCTCCCCCTGAACTGTGGAACAGCATCCCCACCTCCACTAGGCTCCTCTCCCCCTGAACTGTGGAACAGCATCCCCACCTCCATTAGGCTCCTCGCCCCCTGAACTGTGGAACAACATCCCCACCTCCACTAGGCTCCTCGCCCCCTGAACTGTGGAACAACATCCCCACCTCCATTAGGCTCCTCGCCCCCTGAACTGTGGAACAGCATCCCCACCTCCACTAGGCTCCTCTCCCCCTGAACTGTGGAACAGCATCCCCACCTCCATTAGGCTCCTCTCCCCCTGAACTGTGGAACAGCATCCCCACCTCCATTAGGCTCCTCGCCCCCTGAACTGTGGACCAGCATCCCCACCTCCATTAGGCTCCTCGCCCCCTGAACTGTGGAACAGCATCCCCACCTCCACTAGGCTCCTCTCCCCCTGAACTGTGGAACAGCATCCCCACCTCCATTAGGCTCCTCGCCCCCTGAACTGTGGAACAGCATCCCCACCTCCACTAGGCTCCTCTCCCCCTGAACTGTGGAACAGCATCCCCACCTCCACTAGGCTCCTCGCCCCCTGAACTGTGGAACAGCATCCCCACCTCCACTAGGCTCCTCTCCCCCTGAACTGTGGAACAGCATCCCCACCTCCATTAGGCTCCTTGTCCCCTGAACTGTGGAACAGCATCCCCACCTCCACTAGGCTCCTCTCCCCCTGAACTGTGGAACAGCATCCCCACCTCCATTAGGCTCCTCGCCCCCTAAACTGTGGAACAGCATCCCCACCTCCATTAGGCTCCTCGCCCCCTAAACTGTGGAACAGCATCCCCACCTCCATTAGGCTCCTCGCCCCCTAAACTGTGGAACAGCATCCCCACCTCCATTAGGCTCCTCTCCCCCTGAACTGTGGAACAGCATCCCCACCTCCACTAGGCTCCTCTCCCCCTGAACTGTGGAACAGCATCCCCACCTCCATTAGGCTCCTCGCCCCCTGAACTGTGGAACAGCATCCCCACCTCCACTAGGCTCCTCTCCCCCTAAACTGTGGAACAGCATCCCCACCTCCACTAGGCTCCTCTCCCCCTGAACTGTGGAACAGCATCCCCACCTCCATTAGGCTCCTCGCCCCCTAAACTGTGGAACAGCATCCCCACCTCCATTAGGCTCCTCGCCCCCTAAACTGTGGAACAGCATCCCCACCTCCACTAGGCTCCTCTCCCCCTGAACTGTGGAACAGCATCCCCACCTCCATTAGGCTCCTCTCCCCCTGAACTGTGGAACAGCATCCCCACCTCCACTAGGCTCCTCTCCCCCTGAACTGTGGAACAGCATCCCCACCTCCACTAGGCTCCTCTCCACCTGAACTGTGGAACAACATCCCCACCTCCACTAGGCTCCTCTCCCCCTGAACTGTGGAACAGCATCCCCACCTCCACTAGGCTCCTCTCCCCCTGAACTGTGGAACAACATCCCCACCTCCATTAGGCTCCTCGCCCCCTGAACTGTGGAACAGCATCCCCACCTCCACTAGGCTCCTCTCCCCCTGAACTGTGGAACAGCATCCCCACCTCCATTAGGCTCCTCGCCCCCTAAACTGTGGAACAGCATCCCCACCTCCATTAGGCTCCTCTCCCCCTGAACTGTGGAACAGCATCCCCACCTCCACTAGGCTCCTCTCCCCCTGAACTGTGGAACAGCATCCCCACCTCCACTAGGCTCCTCGCCCCCTGAACTGTGGAACAGCATCCCCACCTCCATTAGGCTCCTCGCCCCCTGAACTGTGGAACAGCATCCCCACCTCCATTAGGCTCCTCTCCCCCTGAACTGTGGAACAGCATCCCCACCTCCACTAGGCTCCTCTCCCCCTGAACTGTGGAACAGCATCCCCACCTCCATTAGGCTCCTCGCCCCCTGTACTGTGGAACAGCATCCCCACCTCCACTAGGCTCCTCTCCCCCTGAACTGTGGAACAGCATCCCCACCTCCATTAGGCTCCTCTCCCCCTGAACTGTGGAACAGCATCCCCACCTCCACTAGGCTCCTCTCCCCCTGAACTGTGGAACAGCATCCCCACCTCCACTAGGCTCCTCTCCCCCTGAACTGTGGAACAGCATCCCCACCTCCATTAGGCTCCTCGCCCCCTGAACTGTGGAACAGCATCCCCACCTCCATTAGGCTCCTCTCCCCCTGAACTGTGGAACAGCATCCCCACCTCCACTAGGCTCCTCTCCCCCTGAACTGTGGAACAGCATCCCCACCTCCATTAGGCTCCTCGCCCCCTGAACTGTGGAACAGCATCCCCACCTCCACTAGGCTCCTCTCCCCCTGAACTGTGGAACAGCATCCCCACCTCCACTAGGCTCCTCGCCCCCTGAACTGTGGAACAGCATCCCCACCTCCACTAGGCTCCTCGCCCCCTGAACTGTGGAACAGCATCCCCACCTCCACTAGGCTCCTCGCCCCCTGAACTGTGGAACAGCATCCCCACCTCCATTAGGCTCCTCTCCCCCTGAACTGTGGAACAGCATCCCCACCTCCACTAGGCTCCTCGCCCCCTGAACTGTGGAACAACATCCCCACCTCCACTAGGCTCCTCTCCCCCTGAACTGTGGAACAGCATCCCCACCTCCACTAGGCTCCTCTCCCCCTGAACTGTGGAACAACATCCCCACCTCCACTAGGCTCCTCTCCCCCTGAACTGTGGAACAGCATCCCCACCTCCACTAGGCTCCTCTCCCCCTGAACTGTGGAACAGCATCCCCACCTCCACTAGGCTCCTCTCCCCCTGAACTGTGGAACAGCATCCCCACCTCCACTAGGCTCCTCGCCCCCTGAACTGTGGAACAACATCCCCACCTCCACTAGGCTCCTCTCCCCCTGAACTGTGGAACAGCATCCCCACCTCCATTAGGCTCCTCTCCCCCTGAACTGTGGAACAGCATCCCCACCTCCACTAGGCTCCTCGCCCCCTGAACTGTGGAACAACATCCCCACCTCCACTAGGCTCCTCTCCCCCTGAACTGTGGAACAGCATCCCCACCTCCACTAGGCTCCTCTCCCCCTGCACTGTGGAACAGCATCCCCACCTCCATTAGGCTCCTCGCCCCCTGAACTGTGGAACAACATCCCCACCTCCATTAGGCTCCTCGCCCCCTGAACTGTGGAACAGCATCCCCACCTCCACTAGGCTCCTCGCCCCCTGAACTGTGGAACAGCATCCCCACCTCCACTAGGCTCCTCTCCCCCTGAACTGTGGAACAGCATCCCCACCTCCACTAGGCTCCTCTCCCCCTGAACTGTGGAACAGCATCCCCACCTCCATTAGGCTCCTCGCCCCCTGAACTGTGGAACAACATCCCCACCTCCACTAGGCTCCTCTCCCCCTGAACTGTGGAACAGCATCCCCACCTCCACTAGGCTCCTCTCCCCCTGAACTGTGGAACAGCATCCCCACCTCCACTAGGCTCCTCTCCCCCTGAACTGTGGAACAGCATCCCCACCTCCACTAGGCTCCTCTCCCCCTGAACTGTGGAACAACATCCCCACCTCCACTAGGCTCCTCGCCCCCTGAACTGTGGAACAACATCCCCACCTCCACTAGGCTCCTCGCCCCCTCGACAGATGCCTTTCCCGATGTTCACTGACTCATGCCCTGTTTTCCTGTGTGTCAGCCCGTAAAACTGAGATGTGATTGTTGTCTATATGTATCTATGTGCGTATCTACCCTCTGTACAGCACTTTGGTTGACATGTGTCATGTTAAACGTGGTCTATAAATAAATCAGATTTATTGATTGATTGAAAGTCAGCCCACGTCACCCCACTTCATTGGGAGCTGCACTGGCTTCCCACTGCTGTGATCTATTGCATGTTTTATTGAGCAGAAATCAATAAAATAGCACACAGAAGCACACAGACTGTCACCAGGACCCGAACCTGAACAGGCTCAACACAGGACCCGAACCCGAACCCGAACAGGCTCAACACAGGACCCTAGCTCCAGAGCTTGTTTCCATGGTGGTCCTAGTCTAGAGGATTTCTAAAGGGGAGGCGCCAAGTTACCTGAAGAATTACTTTCAATATGTAAAAAAATAGGGCTGTCAAAGTTAATGCTTTAACTTTGGAGATTAATTTAAATTATTTAAAGCATTACAATAAATTAATCTAGATTCATCTATGGAGTGAAACATCTTAAAAAACATCTTAAAAAAAACAAATTAAAAATCTTAAAAATTATAAGAGAGAGGTCTAGCTGAGTCAATGTTGATGGTTTTGTTGAACATTTGTATTTCACAGGAGAGAAACTGTATTCAAAGAAAGCTATTCAAATAGTTTTTGAATCTAAATATACTTTCTTTGTGTTGATTTTACATTAATTCCATGATTTTACTCAAGTAAATATCTGTTACGAGCTTCTGTCTTAAGTTAAAAAAATGCTATTTTTAATCTAGATTAATCTAGATTAATTACAGAAAATTGTGAGATTAATTAGTTAATTTTTTTTAATCTATTGACAGCACTAGTAAAAAATAATCACAGTCATGAAACTAGAGGTAGAGACATGAACATAATTAATAATTAATTGCATTTATATAGCGCTTTTCTAGACACTCAAAGCGCTTTACAATGGAAATGGCCTCCTTCACCACCACTGGCAGCACCCAACCTTGGGCTACGCAGGCTCAATGGCTGCCATACACCGGGACCAGGCACACATCACACTACACAATGGCTAAACGGCTCAGGAGACGGGGATTGATATCAGCCGATTAAGGGGAAGGGATTATTAGGTGGCCTTGATGTCAGAGACCTGATTGGGAATTTGGCCAGGAACGTCGGGGAACCCCCTACTCTTTACGATAGGCGTCCTGGGTTATTTCTTTAACGACCAAATTCAGTCAGGACCTCGGTTTAGCGTCTCATCCGAAGGACGGCACTCGCAGCTGTACGGTGTCCCTATCACCGTAACAGGGGCATTGTTACTGACAAGTCCAGAGAACAAAGTGCCCCCTGCTGGACAACAACACCACTTTCAGCCTTGACCGTGGGTGTTATCGGCGCGCTCGGGAGGTTCTGTCCTGGCAGGACGGTTACGGCGCTGACCATGATACGCCTGCGCGGTATTATGGCATCTGCTCAAGCTGTGGTCCCTCTTGGCCTCCTCTTCATGAGGAGGATACAGAGGTGGGTTCTTCAGTGTGAAAATAGACCCTGTGAGAGTCAAGTGGAAGCTGCTGAAGGTTCCCATGTCAGTACTGGGGGACCTCGCCCTCTGGCGGGGGGCCTGGGGCCCTCACCAGCGGGGTCCCCATGGGCGGCAGGCTGTCACACGTCACGGTCTTCACCGACGCCTCCCTCAAGGGATGGGGGGGACGTGTCCGACCGATGCAGTAGGGGGCAGCTGGCAAGGACCATGCTGCCCGGTCTGCGCTACATATCTTGAAGGCAGTGCTTCTAGTCGTCGGACGGCTCAGCCATCATGTGATGGGCGAGCGTGTTCTGATCAGGACGGACAGCACGACGTCGGCGTCGTATGTCATCGGACAGGGAGGAGTACGCTCCTCCCGTCTCCACCGGGCGGCGGCCGATTCAGTCCGTGGCCGCCCTGGATTCTGTATGCGTTCCCCCCATACACCTGATAGCTCAGCTGTTGGGGCAATGTGGCGGGTACGTCGGGAGCGCGGGACTTTGATCCTGGTCGTGCCGGGCCGGGGCACGGCTGTGTGGTTCCCGGCCCTGATTCAGCTCTTGGTGGCCCCGCCGTGGCCTGTTCCGTGGTGGCCGCGGGCCCTCTTTTCAGGTACGTGGAACTCTGTTCTGCCTCCTGTTCTGGGGCAGCCCCTGATGGCGTGGCTGCTGGAAGGGTGAATCTGGTGGGGATGCGTCTTAACTTTTTTGTGATTAACGCCATCCGGAACGCGCTCGCTCCGTCCACTACAGCGGCTTACGCAGGGAAGTGGCATATGGTTCGAGAGTGGTGTGAGGTTGGGGGCTTGGACCTGGTGTCATGCCCCCTGGACTCGGTTCTGTCCTTCTCCAGTCTATCCTGGATGGGTGGTCGGCCTCGACAGTGAAGGTATATGCCGCAGCTATCTTGTCATGTGGGCTTTGAGGGCGGAACACTGTTCAGCCACCCTCTCGTGGGACGTTTCTTGCTTGGCGCACGGCGTCTCAAGCCTGTGGAACGTTCTCTGTCTCCGAGTCGGGACCTCCAACTGTTCTGGAAAGGCTGTTGGGGGCCCCGTTTGAGCCTCTTGAGCAGGCGCCATTGGATCGTCTGTCTTACGACCGCGTTCCTTTTTTGGGCCATCACCTCCGCTAAATGCGTGGGTGAGCCATGTGCTCTCTCGGTGCGGTCGGAGTACCTGTCTATTCGGGCCGATAGCAGGCGACTCTGTGGCCTGATCCGGCCTTCGTGCCAAAGGTTATCCGGAGCTCTTGTCGCTCCTGGGATATTGTGATTCAGGCGTTTCATCCTCCTCCTCACGCTAATGGGTTGGAGTCGAGCCTTCACCTGTCCTGTCCTGTCCGTGCACTGGGGGTTTACCTTAGTCGCACGCAGGGTCTCAGGGCTTCCGATCAACAGTTTGTTTGTTACGGTGGCCCTCGCGCAGGTGAGGCGCTGTCCAAGCAGCGCCTGTCACATTGGTTGTGCGAGGGCATTGCCCATTGCTACACGTTGGCTGGACAGGTTCTGCCCGGGGGCGTCAGGGCGCACTCCATTCGTGGTGTGTCTGCCTCTGCTGCCCGGTTAGGGGGGGCCTCGGTGGAGGACATTTGTGCTGCGGCCTCCTGGTCCTCCCCGAGTCCTTTCGTGGGATGTCCTGTCCCGCTCTACATCTTCTAACTACACACCCTCAAGACCCCTACACTCTACATCTTCTAACTACACACCCTCAAGACCCCTACGCTCTACATCTTCTAACTACACACCCTCAAGACCCCTACACTCTGCATCTTCTAACTACACACCCTCAAGACCCCTACGCTCTACATCTTCTAACTACACACCCTCAAGACCTCTACACTCTGCATCTTCTAACTACACACCCTCAAGACCCCTACGCTCTACATCTTCTAACTACACACCCTCAAGACCCTACGCTCTGCATCTTCTAACTACACACCCTCAAGACCCCTACGCTCTGCATCTTCTAACTACACACCCTCAAGACCCCTACGCTCTACATCTTCTAACTACACACCCTCAAGACCCTTACACTCTACATCTTCTAACTACACACCCTCAAGACCCCTACGCTCTACATCTTCTAACTACACACCCTCAAGACCTCTACACTCTGCATCTTCTAACTACACACCCTCAAGACCCCTACGCTCTACATCTTCTAACTACACACCCTCAAGACCCTACGCTCTGCATCTTCTAACTACACACCCTCAAGACCCCTACGCTCTGCATCTTCTAACTACACACCCTCAAGACCCCTACGCTCTACATCTTCTAACTACACACCCTCAAGACCCTTACACTCTACATCTTCTAACTACACACCCTCAAGACCCCTACGCTCTACATCTTCTAACTACACACCCTCAAGACCCCTACACTCTGCATCTTCTAACTACACACCCTCAAGACCCCTACACTCTACATCTTCTAACTACACACCCTCAAGACCCCTACGCTCTACATCTTCTAACTACACACCCTCAAGACCCCTACACTCTGCATCTTCTAACTACACACCCTCAAGACCCCTACGCTCTACATCTTCTAACTACACACCCTCAAGACCCCTACGCTCTGCATCTTCTAACTACACACCCTCAAGACCCCTACGCTCTACATCTTCTAACTACACACCCTCAAGACCTCTACACTCTACATCTTCTAACTACACACCCTCAAGACCCTACGCTCTGCATCTTCTAACTACACACCCTCAAGACCCCTACGCTCTGCATCTTCTAACTACACACCCTCAAGACCCCTGCGCTCTGCATCTTCTAACTACACACCCTCAAGACCCCTACACTCTGCATCTTCTAACTACACACCCTCAAGACCCCTACACTCTGCATCTTCTAACTACACACCCTCAAGACCCTACGCTCTGCATCTTCTAACTACACACCCTCAAGACCCCTACGCTCTGCATCTTCTAACTACACACCCTCAAGACCCCTACGCTCTACATCTTCTAACTACACACCCTCAAGACCCCTACGCTCTGCATCTTCTAACTACACACCCTCAAGACCCCTACGCTCTGCATCTTCTAACCACACACCCTCAAGACCCTACGCTCTGCATCTTCTAACTACACACCCTCAAGACCCCTACGCTCTGCATCTTCTAACTACACACCCTCAAGACCCCTACGCTCTGCATCTTCTAACTACACACCCTCAAGACCTCTACACTCTACATCTTCTAACCACACACCCTCAAGACCCCTACGCTCTGCATCTTCTAACTACACACCCTCAAGACCCCTACGCTCTGCATCTTCTAACTACACACCCTCAAGACCCCTACGCTCTGCATCTTCTAACTACACACCCTCAAAACCCCTACGCTCTACATCTTCTAACTACACACCCTCAAGACCCCTACGCTCTGCATCTTCTAACTACACACCCTCAAGACCCCTACGCTCTACATCTTCTAACCACACACCCTCAAGACCCCTACGCTCTGCATCTTCTAACTACACACCCTCAAGACCCTACGCTCTGCATCTTCTAACTACACACCCTCAAGACCCCTACGCTCTGCATCTTCTAACTACACACCCTCAAGACCCCTACGCTCTACATCTTCTAACTACACACCCTCAAGACCCTACGCTCTGCATCTTCTAACTACACACCCTCAAGACCCCTACGCTCTGCATCTTCTAACCACACACCCTCAAGACCCCTACACTCTGCATCTTCTAACTACACACCCTCAAGACCCCTACGCTCTACATCTTCTAACTACACACCCTCAAGACCCCTACGCTCTGCATCTTCTAACTACACACCCTCAAGACCCCTACGCTCTACATCTTCTAACTACACACCCTCAAGACCCCTACGCTCTGCATCTTCTAACTACACACCCTCAAGACCCCTACGCTCTGCATCTTCTAACTACACACCCTCAAGACCCCTACACTCTACATCTTCTAACTACACACCCTCAAGACCCTACGCTCTGCATCTTCTAACTACACACCCTCAAGACCCCTACGCTTTGCATCTTCCGGCCGCCTCAGCCCCTTCCTCTTCGGGCTCCTGGGGGTCATCAAGGCAGGCTCCTCTCAGTCCTCGCTCCACAGTCAGGACAGCCACAACACAACGGTCCACGTTTAGCCACAGACTCATCCCCCCCCCCCCCCCCGACATACCACAAAGCGCTTCAGGCAGTCCTTTGTGCCGGTGGCAATCAAGCTCCACAACCAGGGCAGGGCCAGGACGGGCCAACTGCTGTGGACTGGAGGAGCTGGGTTGTGGACTGTAACCAATATAATACGGTAATTTAATTATTTAACATCACGATTGGACTTGTTTCTTTTTCTTTTCTTCCATTCACCACTTTTAGCTCTATTTTAGCCCTATTTTAGCTCTTATTTTTAGCCCTATGTATTTGTCCATCTTGTTTTTAACACATACTAAATAAGTGTATGTTATGTATTAACTGTTTCCACGAACTGTTTTTAAACTGCTGTTACGCTGTGATGGACATCTGAATCAATTCCCTCGGGGATAAATAAAGGTTTTCAATCAATCAATGAGACTGAAACTCACTTCCTCAATCAATACCCGAAATAATAATAATAATTGAATCAAATAATAAATAAATTCATACCGTCTTTTACTATTATGCACTTTGCTACTAAGTTATTTACTGTGCCTATATATTGGTGCCTACTGTGTTAATATGTCTACTATACTACTATGCCCTCAAGAGTGTAGCGCTCCAGTTCGCTGCCTTATCACTGAGTTGTGCTTTGGATAAAAGCCTCACCTAACCCTAACCTATTGAATAATTTAGGGAAGGAGGGAGCCGTTCCCCTCGCTGCAGGGTGTGCCAGGTGAAGGGGGGAGGAGCCTCGCTGCACGGTGTGCCAGGTGAAGGGGGGAGGAGCCTCGCTGCAGGGTGTGCCAGGTGAAGGAGGGAGCCGTTCCCCTCGCTGCAGGGTGTGCCAGGTGAAGGAGGGAGCCGTTCCCCTCGCTGCAGGGTGTGCCAGGTGAAGGAGGGGGCCGTTCCCCTCGCTGCAGGGTGTGCCAGGTGAAGGAGGGAGCCGTTCCCCTCGCTGCACGGTGTGCCAGGTGAAGGAGGGAGCCGTTCCCCTCGCTGCACGGTGTGCCAGGTGAAGGAGGGGGCCGTTCCCCTCGCTGCACGGTGTGCCAGGTGAAGGAGGGAGCCGTTCCCCTCGCTGCACGGTGTGCCAGGTGAAGGAGGGAGCCGTTCCCCTCGCTGCACGGTGTGCCAGGTGAAGGAGGGGGCCGTTCCCCTCGCTGCACGGTGTGCCAGGTGAAGGAGGGAGCCGTTCCCCTCGCTGCACGGTGTGCCAGGTGAAGGAGGGAGCCGTTCCCCTCGCTGCACGGTGTGCCAGGTGAAGGAGGGAGCCGTTCCCCTCGCTGCACGGTGTGCCAGGTGAAGGAGGGAGCCGTTCCCCTCGCTGCACGGTGTGCCAGGTGAAGGAGGGAGCCGTTCCCCTCGCTGCAGGGTGTGCCAGGTGAAGGAGGGAGCCGTTCCCCTCGCTGCACGGTGTGCCAGGTGAAGGAGGGAGCCGTTCCCCTCGCTGCAGGGTGTGCCAGGTGAAGGAGGGAGCCGTTCCCCTCGCTGCACGGTGTGCCAGGTGAAGGAGGGAGCCGTTCCCCTCGCTGCAGGGTGTGCCAGGTGAAGGAGGGAGCCGTTCCCCTCGCTGCACGGTGTGCCAGGTGAAGGAGGGGGCCGTTCCCCTCGCTGCAGGGTGTGCCAGGTGAAGGAGGGAGCCGTTCCCCTCGCTGCACGGTGTGCCAGGTGAAGGAGGGAGCCGTTCCCCTCGCTGCACGGTGTGCCAGGTGAAGGAGGGGGCCGTTCCCCTCGCTGCAGGGTGTGCCAGGTGAAGGAGGGAGCCGTTCCCCTCGCTGCAGGGTGTGCCAGGTGAAGGAGGGAGCCGTTCCCCTCGCTGCACGGTGTGCCAGGTGAAGGAGGGAGCCGTTCCCCTCGCTGCAGGGTGTGCCAGGTGAAGGAGGGAGCCGTTCCCCTCGCTGCACGGTGTGCCAGGTGAAGGAGGGAGCCGTTCCCCTCGCTGCAGGGTGTGCCAGGTGAAGGAGGGGGCCGTTCCCCTCGCTGCAGGGTGTGCCAGGTGAAGGAGGGAGCCGTTCCCCTCGCTGCACGGTGTGCCAGGTGAAGGAGGGGGCCGTTCCCCTCGCTGCACGGTGTGCCAGGTGAAGGAGGGAGCCGTTCCCCTCGCTGCACGGTGTGCCAGGTGAAGGAGGGAGCCGTTCCCCTCGCTGCACGGTGTGCCAGGTGAAGGAGGGAGGAGCCTCGCTGCACGGTGTGCCAGGTGAAGGAGGGAGGAGCCTCGCTGCACGGTGTGCCAGGTGAAGGAGGGAGGAGCCTCGCTGCACGGTGTGCCAGGTGAAGGAGGGAGGAGCCTCGCTGCACGGTGTGCCAGGTGAAGGGGGGAGGAGCCTCGCTGCACGGTGTGCCAGGTGAAGGGGGGAGGAGCCTCGCTGCACGGTGTGCCAGGTGAAGGGGGGAGGAGCCTCGCTGCACGGTGTGCCAGGTGAAGGAGGGAGGAGCCTCGCTGCACGGTGTGCCAGGTGAAGGAGGGAGGAGCCTCGCTGCAGGGTGTGCCAGGTGAAGGGGGGAGGAGCCTCGCTGCACGGTGTGCCAGGTGAAGGGGGGAGGAGCCTCGCTGCACGGTGTGCCAGGTGAAGGGGGGAGGAGCCTCGCTGCACGGTGTGCCAGGTGAAGGGGGGAGGAGCCTCGCTGCACGGTGTGCCAGGTGAAGGGGGGAGGAGCCTCGCTGCACGGTGTGCCAGGTGAAGGGGGGAGGAGCCTCGCTGCAGGGTGTGCCAGGTGAAGGGGGGAGGAGCCTCGCTGCACGGTGTGCCAGGTGAAGGAGGGAGGAGCCTCGCTGCACGGTGTGCCAGGTGAAGGGGGGAGGAGCCTCGCTGCAGGGTGTGCCAGGTGAAGGGGGGAGGAGCCTCGCTGCACGGTGTGCCAGGTGAAGGAGGGAGGAGCCTCGCTGCAGGGTGTGCCAGGTGAAGGAGGGAGGAGCCTCGCTGCACGGTGTGCCAGGTGAAGGACCTTGAAGCGGATTCGCGCGGGAATGAGAAGTATGGCAGCGTACGTGCGGATCCTGTGTCGTCTAGGTGTCTATGGTGTAAAGAGGACCCAGAAATGACACTGCTTAATAGTAGAGTCCGGTTCTTACAGCCGCTGCCTTGATCCTTCCTGGAGACGGAGTGTTCCAACCGCGTGTCGTCTTGTACCAACCCACTTTCAGTGTTCCGCGTTCGGGTTCCGCCATCTGATTGGCCACTGACGTTTCTCTCAGCGCCAATGGCGTTACGCCTAGTTCTGCCTCTAACAGCCTGCTAGCTAGCTAACGCCTAGTTCTATCACCGGTTAAGCTTAGGCGACTCTTTCGAAGTTGGTTAAGGTTAGAGTTTGGAATCAGGGCTGGCGGTCTATCGCCCTGCTCTGAGACAAACTCTAACCTTAACCAACTTCGAAAGAGTCGCCTAAGCTTAACCAGTGATAGAACTAGGCGTAACACGATTGACGCTGAGAGAAACGTCAGTGGCCAATCAGATCGCGGAACACTGAAAGTGGGTTGGTAAAAGACTACACACGTTCCAACCTTGGTGCATCCTTCCCATCATGCAGCAGGGGTGTTTCTTCCCATCATGCAGCATAACCGAGGGAGGGAGGAGGGGAGGGAGGGAGGGAGGGAGGGAGGGAGGGAGGGAGGGAGGGAGGGGATTCCAGCCTCGCTCTCGGGATGAATGGAGGGGATTGTTCGGCCAGCGAGCCTCTCATCACGTGTTGCCTCGTGTGCCGACCTCTGACCTCTGACCTCTGACCTCTCACAATGAAGAGACAGAAGTGAAACGTGTGCTACGTGGCACCCTGGGAACTGTTACAGAGCACAGTCTTTATTAACCCTTTCACTAGCACACTGCAGAAGGTTAACCTTTCACTACCAAACTACAGACGGTTATTCGTCTGTAGTGTGGTAGTGAAAGGTTAACCTTCTGTAGTGTGGTAGTGAAAGGGTTAACCTTCTGTAGTGTGGTAGTGAAAGGGGTAACCGTCTGTAGTGTGGTAGTGAAAGGGGTAACCGTCTGTAGTGTGGTAGTGAAAGGTTAACCTTCTGTAGTGTGGTAGTGAAAGGTTAACCTTCTGTAGTGTGGTAGTGAAAGGGTTAACCTTCTGTAGTGTGGTAGTGAAAGGGGTAACCGTCTGTAGTGTGGTAGTGAAAGGGGTAACCGTCTGTAGTGTGGTAGTGAAAGGTTAACCTTCTGTAGTGTGGTAGTGAAAGGTTAACCTTCTGTAGTGTGGTAGTGAAAGGGTTAACCTTCTGTAGTGTGGTAGTGAAAGGGGTAACCGTCTGTAGTGTGGTAGTGAAAGGGGTAACCGTCTGTAGTGTGGTAGTGAAAGGGTTAACCTTCTGTAGTGTGATAGTGAAAGGTTAACCTTCTGTAGTGTGGTAGTGAAAGGGGTAACCGTCTGTAGTGTGGTAGTGAAAGGGTTAACCTTCTGTAGTGTGGTAGTGAAAGGGGTAACCGTCTGTAGTGTGGTAGTGAAAGGGGTAACCGTCTGTAGTGTGGTAGTGAAAGGTTAACCTTCTGTAGTGTGGTAGTGAAAGGTTAACCTTCTATAGTGTGGTAGTGAAAGGTTAACCTTCTGTAGTGTGGTAGTGAAAGGGTTAACCTTCTGTAGTGTGGTAGTGAAAGGGTAACCGTCTGTAGTGTGGTAGTGAAAGGGGTAACCGTCTGTAGTGTGGTAGTGAAAGGGTTAACCTTCTGTAGTGTGATAGTGAAAGGTTAACCTTCTGTAGTGTGGGTAGTGAAAGGTTAACCTTCTGTAGTGTGGTAGTGAAAGGTTAACCTTCTGTAGTGTGGTAGTGAAAGGTTAACCTTCTGTAGTGTGGTAGTGAAAGGGTTAACCTTCTGTAGTGTGGTAGTGAAAGGGTAACCGTCTGTAGTGTGGTAGTGAAAGGTTACCTTCTGTAGTGTGGTAGTGAAAGGGTTAACCGTCTGTAGTGTGGTAGTGAAAGGTTAACCTTCTGTAGTGTGGTAGTGAAAGGGTTAACCGTCTGTAGTGTGGTAGTGAAAGGTTAACCTTCTGTAGTGTGGTAGTGAAAGGGTTAACCGTCTGTAGTGTGGTAGTGAAAGGTTAACCTTCTGTAGTGTGGTAGTGAAAGGGTTAAAGAAGACATTATCTACGATTTTGGATAATAAAAAACAAGGACCGTGTAGACGTCTATATATTACTGTATATTTTTGGCTGTATATTTTTGAATTTAGTATATACATATCTCAGAATGTATATCCCTGAGTCTGACTGTATTTTCTTCCTATTCATGTATTTTATTTTCGACTACCTGAATGTAATTGTGAGCGATCTGTGGGGCTGAATGTCCCTCGGATCAATAAAGTATTTCTATTCTATTCCCTTTTTTTTTTATTGATCTTTTTCTCCCTCCTTTTTCCTCCGATTTCTCCCATCCCAATGTTAGTCGTTATGCCAATTCCCAATCCCCTTCCTGGTTGCTGCGCACTTACCCCCCACAGTCGGTCTGGGAGAGTGGAGGCTACCACGTGCTTCCTCCGACACACGTCCAGCCAATCAACCGCTTCTTTTCACCTGGCAGCGCGGACTCTCACTGAGAGGGCGTAGCGTGTGGAAGGACCACACTACCCCCCTTAGATCCTATACGCAGGCGCCCCGACCGAACTGTAGGAGTCGCTGTTTACAACGACCCGGACCCACCCCGCCAGCTTCTCCCACCCTCTAATACTGCCAATTGTATTAGTGTGAACGCCAGCCAAGCTGGTGACAACCCCGGAGCTGTGAGCTGGATTCGAACAGGCGAATCCAGCGTCTCCGGTGTTGGTGACGAATGCAATCTCTTCTACGCCACCTGACCGCGCTTCTATTCTATTCTATTCTATTCTATTCTGTCTGACTCTTAATACTAAACACTGCTCGGACTGTGTGCAGTGTGCTACCACGACCATGTATACTATTATTACTCAACGAACAATAACACTATGTAACAACCATCAGATGCACTCACAGCACACACACCCACACGCACACACTCACTTTAAACATACAACTCACTGCAGCACCCACTTTAGAACACCTACACACACTTTATATTAATTGGCAAAGGATTTGCACTACAACCCATACCTCAGTACACCTTACTGTAAATTGTACCTAATTTCCCATTTCTGCTTTGCACTATATAGTATATTGTATAGTATATTGTATATTAGTATATTGTATAGTATATTGTATGGTAACTCAGTTACTTCTACTCTGCATTGAACATTGAACATATGTACATACTGAACATTTGTGTCTACGTACTTGACCTCTATTTTTTACTTGCTATACTTATTTTATTTTATACTTATCTATTTTTGTGTCTAGCACAGTCTCTGGAGCGTACAGAAAGAAGCATTTTGTATAAAAGTATTCTGTACTTCTGTATGACAACTAATAAAGAAACTAAACTTGAACTTGATTATTATTAGTACTAGTAGTACTATTAGCCCCCCCCCTCCCCCCCAAGACTCTACAGCCCCCCCCCCCCCCCCAAGGCTCTACAGCCCCCCCCCCCCCCCAAGGCTCTGCAGACCCCCCCCCCCCCAAGACTCTACAGCCCCCCCCCCCCCCCCAAGGCTCTGCAGCCAGGAGATACTCCAAAAAGAATATTGCAATGATCCCATGGGCGATCGTGATTACTCGTTTATATGTAATTACACGTGTTTATGGGATGCTATAGGTTTTGAGGCGAGCAGATCTGCAGAGCTCCTCCCCCTCAGAGCGAGTGTCGATAGTCCATTTCATTCATTGCCTCTCTTTATTCCTTTATTGATCCCCCTGGGGAAATTCAAGCATCATAGCAGCATGGGGGAAGGGGGGGGGGGGGGGGGGTGGTACAGGTAGTAAAAACAACACAGGCAGTGTAAACAATTAGGTCAATTTGGTCAATATAATTGACTATCTAACTAGCTGAAAAAAAAATATTCACATTATTCACAGTGTCACATAAGGTGCATATAATAATAGACATATATATTACTGCTGTGCACATTACCAGTAAACCATCTTAGCAGTAAACCATATTTATTAATATACAATAAATCATATTTATTGTAATCAATAATATGACTTATACACAGACCCTCATCTGCACCTTGATCACACTGCCCACCTGCTCATATGCGTGTACTCAGAGTTAATTATATTGTTTGTAAGAAGTGTGTTTTTAGTCGATGGCGAAGGATTGGTCGGGTTTCGGCCGTCCTGACTGTGGTGGGGAGGTCGTTCCACCGTCGAGGAGCGAGGAGCGAGAATAGCCGGCCTCTCTTTGATGACCTTCCCGGAGCCGGATAGCAGTGACTTGTTTGTTACTGGCAAGAATGAGAAAATACCACAGAAAATACGAGTGCAATTGTCTTCGTGGAGAAATGACACAACCTTGTGACGGTCAACACACCCGCAACAATAAAAATAGAAAACACGACACACATGTTATTGTTGGCACACCCACACACAACCTTCACATTACTACATGGGCCAAATCTAGGACCCTGAAAGAAGGAGTAACAGCAGACACTTGCCAAATTTCCCTCGGGATGATTCAAGTATTTCTATTCTATTCTATTCTATTATTCTATATATCTTTTTACAACTCTTTATTTTGGTTTATTTTTTCAGTTCATCCACGTGCATTACAATAAGAAGACAGCCGCCGCCACTTAACGAACATGACATACATGACATAACAATATAGTGTATGGGAGGGAGCTATTTTCATTCTTGGTTAGTCCGGTCCATTTGAGTTTAAACTGTGGTGTTTTTATTCGCCCGTCAGCCCACACAGAGACCACTTCAGCCAGCGGCGGCGTGAGACTTGGCTTTCGTTCTCAGAGAGTAAGTCATTTTCTCCATGGAGTGTATTTCCTCCACTGTTTCCTTCCACGCCTCCTTGTCTGGGGGGGGGGGGGGGTCTCTTTGAGCCAGCTCCTTGTAATGGCCTTTTCCCCCGTGAGTGACATGATCTCGAACAGATAAAAGTCTCCTCTGTGATTGATCTCCTCTGAGAGCCGGCCCAGGCTAGACTATCTGGGGTTCCGTGGGAAATTCACAGCTTAGAATTTGATATATTTCCTGTATATTTCCTGTATTTTAGTGCATAACCAAACAATGTGAGAGAGTGATTCATCTGCCCACACTGTCTCCGGCAGGGTTGTTGCTCACCTAGTTGCTTATTTTTAATTTGTGGTGTGATGAAAAATCTCATCGCGTTTTTCTCCATAAGAATTCCCTCCATCCTCTAGAGCCGGTGGAAGTATGTTGCATCTCGCATATTGAATGCCAATCATCCTCTGATAAAAATTATATTCGATTAACTTTCCCATTTCTTCTTCACGTTATTATATGAGTCACAGTTATTACGGAGTTGTAGATTTTTGTACATTTTAGATACTATTTTCACCGGGGTTTGTTTATATGCTGCCACCGTCATGCCTCCCGCTGAAATCGTGCTCTTAATTTCCGAATCATAACCGTAACTGTAAATATCTAAACAGATTGTCGTTTCCCCAAGTCAAATTTCCTCATAAATTCCCCAAAGGACATGGAAATGTGGTCTTCTAAAAGTGTACATATGGCTGTTATACCCCTGTCCTTCCATCTGTCACATGTGTTGTCCGGTACTCCTGGTCCAAACCTGGGGGTCTGAGAGGGCCATATCAATGTGTTGTCCGGTACTCCTGGTCCAGACCTGGGGGTCTGAGAGGGCCATATCAATGTGTTGTCCAGTACTCCTGGTCCAAACCTGGGGGTCTGAGAGGGCCATATCAATGTGTTGTCCGGTACTCCTGGTCCAAACCTGGGGGTCTGAGAGGGCCATATCAATGTGTTGTCCGGTACTCCTGGTCCAAACCTGGGGGTCTGAGAGGGCCATATCAATGTGTTGTCCAGTACTCCTGGTCCAGACCTGGGGGTCTGAGGGGGCCATATCAAAGGTGTTGTCCGGTACTCCTGGTCCAGACCTGGGGGTCTGAGAGGGCCATATCAATGTGTTGTCCGGTACTCCTGGTCCAGACCTGGGGGTCTGAGAGGGCCATATCAATGTGTTGTCCGGTACTCCTGGTCCAGACCTGGGGGTCTGAGAGGGCCATATCAAAGGTGTTGTCCGGTACTCCTGGTCCAGACCTGGGGGTCTGAGAGGGCCATATCAATGTGTTGTCCGGTACTCCTGGTCCAAACCTGGGGGTCTGAGAGGGCCATATCAATGTGTTGTCCAGTACTCCTGGTCCAGACCTGGGGGTCTGAGGGGGCCATATCAAAGGTGTTGTCCGGTACTCCTGGTCCAGACCTGGGGGTCTGAGAGGGCCATATCAATGTGTTGTCCGGTACTCCTGGTCCAGACCTGGGGGTCTGAGAGGGCCATATCAATGTGTTGTCCGGTACTCCTGGTCCAGACCTGGGGGTCTGAGAGGGCCATATCAAAGGTGTTGTCCGGTACTCCTGGTCCAGACCTGGGGGTCTGAGAGGGCCATATCAATGTGTTGTCCGGTACTCCTGGTCCAAACCTGGGGGTCTGAGAGGGCCATATCAATGTGTTGTCCGGTACTCCTGGTCCAGACCTGGGGGTCTGAGAGGGCCATATCAAAGGTCTACGGTCTTCTTTCAGTTTATATTTCCTGACCACCTCCCACCAGACCGCCAGGGAATGGTCCACTATTACTGTTGGACTGTATGTTCCCCCCCCAGTCTAGCTTGAGGCTGGACCTGCTCCAGGTGTGTCTCTCTGTCTTCTCACCCGGCCCGGTACGTGTGGGGCACCAGCGCACGGTGTGTCTCAGCTTGGAGCTAAACCACTATATTAGAGGCTAAACCGCTATATTAGAGGCTAAACAGCTATATTAGAGGCTGAACAGCTATATTAGAGGCTAAACAGCTATATTAGAGGCTGAACAGCTATATTAGAGGCTGAACAGCTATATTAGAGGCGTTGGAGCTAAACAGAGCTATTATTAATATTAGCGGCCTGAGTGTTGTTCTCTTCCAACATGGCTGCCTGTAACCATTGGTAACCACTGCTAGATTAGGCAAAATACTAGAAAAGCACAACATTACCGTACCACTGCAAAAAGTTTACAATAATTAGTAATAGGACAATGTTTACTATTTAGAGTAGCCTCTATATATGATCATACGAACTTCGGTATTGAGCCACTAAAGATCCACGGGAGCACTGTTTCATCATCACACCGGTCGAGAGAGCCAGCGTTCTGAGTCTCATGTGGGTCTTTGTGGGCGTCATGTGACGTTCAGGCAGTAAATCATAGCTAAACTATTCACTGCACTATATGTACTATTTAGTAAATAGAGCGTGTGGGGGAGTGAAGGGGGGGGGGGGGGGGTAACATGTCAAGGTTAAGTGGAGACGAGGTTAACGTGTCTCTCAGAGCGACGAGGTTCTCTCTCTCAGGCTGTGGAATGTACCAGTAGAGACATTAACCCCTCGCACCCACCGTATTAACCCTCGCACCCACCGTATTAACCCTCTCACCCTCTCTGTGGGGAGTTTACAGCTGTTGTCCAGATTAATAATTAATTAAATTTATATAGCGCTTCTCAGTAACCCGAAGTCGCTGATTAACCCTCTCATAGTAGCAATAGTCATGTAATATAATCACATATACATACAGAGTAGCAATAGTCATGTAATATAATCACATATACATACAGAGTAGCAATAGTCATGTAATATAATCACATATACATACAGAGTAGCAATAGTCATGTAATATAATCACATATACATACAGAGTAGCAATAGTCATGTAATATAATCACATATACATACAGAGTAGCAATAGTCATGTAATATAATCACATATACATACAGAGTAGCAATAGTCATGTAATATAATCACATATACATACATAGTAGCAATAGTCATGTAATATAATCACTAGGGATGTCCCGATCAAATTTTTTTGCTCCCGATCCGATCCCGATCATGTGATTTTGAGTATCTACCGATACCGATCTTTCCCGATCCGATCTTTCACCGATTTAATTTAATTTATTTTAATTTAATAAAAAAAATTTATAATAATAATTCTTTCTTTTTTCTATTTTTCTCCCATCCCAATTTCGCCTCACCAATTCTTCCTTCAATTCTCCCCTCCCCTGTCTCGAACGTTGCTAGACTATGCCTCCCACTGGTCGGCTGCAGTGAGGACCAAGCCTTGCATCACGTGTCCCCTCCGGTACACGAGGAGGCAGCCTGTCGCATCTTTTCACCTGAACAGCGCGATCTCTCAGCGGCGAGGAGTATGAATGACCTTTATTTATATAGCACCCTTCACAGCACGAATGCACAGGGTGCTTTACACTACAGCTTAATATAAAAACACAATAAGTAACGCTGAGGAAAACACGCTGCCCCCGATACTTCCTGATTCTGCTGTACAGGCGCACCAACCGACCTGTAGGAGTCGCTGTCCACAATGTCCAATCCCCACCCACTGGCTTTCCCACCCCCTAAGGGCTTGTGTCCATAGCGGAAGTTTTTTTCAAGGCGGACCGTTTTGAAAAAAAGGGGGAAAAAAGCTCAGAGCGGTTTCCTGGGCTCGCGACTGCCGCGGCTCCGCCCCTTCCTCGATGTTGATTACCTTGATGAGCACGCTCCTTTCCAAAAGTTTAACTAGTTTCAACTTTATGCGCTGAGAGCGCTCCGCCCAAAAAACGCTGCCGCCGAGAGCTCATAAATGCGAGGCGCGGCGCTGGGAAGAGGAGCGTGCCTGTTGCATCTGTAGCATAGAAATGAATGACAGGAAGGAGCTGACAACTCATAAAACGTCCGCTATGGACACAAGCCCTAACACTGCCAATTGTGTTAGTATGAGCGACCAGCCAAGCCAGTAGCAACGGCGAGAGCTGGGCTCGAACCCAGCATCTCCTGCGTTAGTGGCGAGCGCCTTGCCATTAGTAACCGATTTGACGCATTTTTGTCAGAAACTGGCGAAGCGAGACTGTTGCCTCAATAGTCCCTCGAGACCGATACTGATCTTTCCCGATCCGATAAAAAAATGTAAATTATAGAAAAAAAAGAAAAAAAAAGAAAAAGGTTTTCTCCCATTCCAATTTCTCACATTACATTCACCCTGAATGTTGACGTTATCCAGGTGAAAAGTTAACTTCATTCAAGCGAGGCATTGCAACCGGAGTAATCTAAAAACTCCGCCTCCAACCTGCTGCTTCATGAGAGCAATGGCGCCATCGTCTGTAAAAATCAGGTGACTGCAAGTTCTGCAACTAGTGGATGTCCCTCGTCCTCGACATAAATCATTTGAGGTATAATTAAATCAAAGGAAATGCGTTTGTTTTGGCAAAGTTCTTCTGCTCTGTGTGACAATAAATAAATGAATGATGATATGCAATTTAAAACCAAAACTAAGGCATCAGTATGAGTTTAAGACGTGAAGATGTAGTAAGATGGCGCCGCAACGAACGGCTGCCTGTCTGTGCGCTCCGTCGAGACTGTGTTTACTTTTGTTAATATTTATAGTTTTTAGAGTTTTGTTTGTACCAACTGTTGGTGCATTTAATGTATATGACCGTCAATCACTCATAGACATTGGATTACGGGAAACTTACCAACTGGATTACTCACTGGACCAGCTTTCCGAACCGCAACAATGGCCTGAAGAAATTCTCCGGAGATTAGGACCAGATCCTTTGTTCCTTGATCCCAGGAACAGAGGACCCAGACGACGAGGAAAGAGAGCTGGAGTCCGTAACAGGCTGAGAACCAGGCGGCACAAGACACCACTACCCAGTATATTGCTAGCCAATGTACAATCAATTGACAATAAACTGGATGACATCCGAGCAAGGATTCAATATCAAAGAGACGTTAGGGACTGCAACGTTCTCTGCTTCACCGAAACGTGGCTCACACCGGAGGTTCCAGACCACGCAATTCAACCAGCCGATCACTTCTTTATCCATCGCAAGGATCGGACAGCAGCAGAGTCCGGTAAACAACGTGGAGGAGGTATTGCCTTCATGTTTAACAAAAATTGGAGTGACCCAACTAATGTGAAGGAATTATCCAACCACTGCTCCCCAGAACTGGAATATATAACCATCAAGTGTCGTCCTTTCTTCCTCCCGAGGGAGTTAACGGCGATCGTCCTGATCGGAGTGTATATTCCACCGCAAGCCAGCAACAAGGTTGCGCTCTCCAGACTACACGACGAGGTAAATAGAATACAAGTGGCGAACGTTAACGCCGCCATTTTAGTGCTGGGTGATATCAATAGCGCCAATCTGAGAAAGGTATTACCTGACTTCTATCAGCATGTGACTTGCAACACCAGAGGCGGTAACATCCTAGATCACTGTTACACGCAATTTAAAGGTGGCTACAAGGCTCATTCTGATAGTGGCTTTGGTAAATCAGATCACGCGTCAATCTTTCTTTCACCAAAGTACAAACAGAGAATTAAAAGTACTCCTGTAGTCTCGCGAGAGGTGCAGAAATGGGATTTGACGTCAGAGGAGACGCTCCGGTCTGTGTTTCACGGCACAGACTGGAATGTGTTCCGCGACACAGATAACATTAATGTCTACACGGAGACAGTGCTGGACTATGTTTGTACTAGGGTGAAAGAAACAATCCCCACTACCACAATGAGAGTTTACCCAAATCAAAAACCCTGGGTAGACAAATCCGTCCGTGAAGCTCTGAGAGAGCGCACCAAAGCATACAACGACGGCCTAGTGGCAGGCAACATGAATGACCACAAGGTGGCGCGATACAACGTAAGGAGGACAGTGTCAGAGGCCAAACGGCGCTACAGGGATACAATTGAACTCCAGTTTGAACAAGCTGACTCTAGAGCTATGTGGCAGGGGCTCAAAACGATGACAGACTACAAAGGCGCCTCCCTCAAACTGAACAGTGACATCTCCTTAGCAAACGACCTCAATACCTTCTATGCGAGGTTTGATGCTGGTAATAACAACACCAGCTCACAAGCCACGGCAATGGGGGGGGGGGGGGGGGTCGGCTGCTGATGGAGGCGCAGTGTTCAGGGTAACAGAGCATGAGGTGAGGCGGACCTTTAAAAAAGTGAATATCAGGAAGGCAGCAGGTCCGGACGGCATCCCCGGCCGCGTCCTAAAAGTCTGTGCCGACCAACTGGCCCCAGTATTCACTGACATATTTAACCTGTCCTTAGAACAGGCTGTCATCCCCACCTGCCTGAAGAAGTCCACTATTATCCCTGTACCCAAATATTCCAAGCCTGCTTGCCTCAACGACTACCGCCCTGTAGCTCTCACCTCCATAGCCATGAAGTGCTTTGAGAAGCTAGTAAAGGGCTACATCTGCTCCTCCCTCCCCATCAACATGGACCCCCTGCAATTTGCATACCGCCCCAACAGGTCCACGGAGGACGCCATAGCCCATGTGCTGCACACAGCAGCATCACACCTGGACAAGAGGCAGGGGAACTATGTGAGAATGCTATTCATCGACTACAGCTCGGCATTCAATACCATAGTCCCCTCCATACTCATAGCCAAGCTCAGGGACCTGGGCTTGGGCTATGACCTCTGCCAGTGGGTCTTGGACTTCCTGACTGGCAGACCCCAGGTGGTGAGAGCAGGCAACTGCACCTCCTCATCCATCACCCTCAACATAGGGGCCCCCCAGGGCTGTGTTCTGAGTCCCCTCCTCTACTCCCTGTACACACACGACTGTGTGGCTCAGCGGAGTAGCAATACAATCATCAAATTTGCTGACGACACAGTGGTGGTGGGCCTGATCTCTGCCAACGACGAGAGGGCCTACCTGGAAGAGGTCAAGGTCCTGGCGGGATGGTGCCAGGAAAACAGCCTCTCCCTGAACGTCAGCAAAACAAAGGAGATGATTGTGGACTTCAGGAGGTCGGGGGTCAAGGACTACAGCCCCCTCAGCATCGACGGGGCACCGGTTGAGAGAGTCAACAGCTTTAAGTACCTCGGAGCCTACATATCCGAGGACTTGACATGGACCACACACATTGACAGTGTTGTGAAGAAGGCACGACAACGCCTCTACTTCCTCAGGCGCCTAAGGAAGTTCCAAGTCAGTCAGAAGATCCTTAAGAACTTCTACTCATGTACAATAGAGAGCATCTTGACCGGCAACATCACCTCCTGGTTTGGGAATAGCACTGCACAAGACCGAAGCAGACTACAAAGAGTGACACGTTCAGCCGAACGCACAATTGGAGGGGGGCTCCCCACCCTCCAGAACATTTACAACAAGCGTTGCACGGGCAAGGCTAAGAGAATCATTAAAGACTCCAGTCACCCGAACAACTGCCTCTTTGAACTGCTGCGGTCAGGCAAGCGATACCGGAGTCTCAAGGCGAGCACAGAAAGACTCAGAAGAAGCTTCTATCCCCAGGCCATCAGGCTGCTAAACGAACAATGAATGAACACTACACAACAACAACCACCAAACGCACATAGCACACACATCCACACGCACACACTCACTTTAAACAAACACACTGTAGCACCCACTCCACACACTTTATAGCACACACCCACTTTAAACAAACACACTGTAGCACCCACTCCCCACACTTTATATTTATTGATGAAGGATTGCACTACAACTCGTACACCTTACTGTAAATTGTACCTAAAATTGTACCTCATCCCATTTCTGCTTTGCACTAGATAGTACTGTACATTAGTACACTGCATAGTATTGTATATTATATGGTAACTCAGAACATTGTACATATGTCTATACCGAACACTGTGACCTCATTTTTCTTCTTCTAAATTACATGCTTATTATGTTATTTGATACTATCTTGTCTAGCACAGTCTCTGGAGCGTAACAGTAAGAAGCATTTTGTATGAAAGTATTCTGTACTTCTGTATGACAACTATTAAAGAACTTGAACTTGAACTTGAACTTGAACATGGTCATGTTTGTTGAATTAAATAAAAAGTTAAAAAAAAATATATAAATAAAAAATCCCTTTTTATTTTTTATTTTTTTAATCCCGATCTTCTGAAAATCACGTGATCGGGATCGGGGGGGAGGATTTTCCCCCTCCTGGCTCATCCTCCTCCTCCTGGCTCCTCCTCCCCCTCCTGGGCTCCTCCTCCCCCTCCTGGCTCCTCCTCCCCCTCCTGGCTCCTCCTCCCCCTCCTGGGCTCCTCCTCCCCCTCCTGGCTCCTCCTCCCCCTCCTGGCTCCTCCTCCCCCTCCTGGGCTCCTCCTCCCCCTCCTGGCTCCTCCTCCCCCTCCTGGCTCCTCCTCCCCCTCCTGGTTTCTCCTCCCCCTCCTGGCTCCTCCTCCCCCTCCTGGCTCCTCCTCCCCCTCCTGGCTCCTCCTCCCCCTCCTGGCTCCTCCTCCTCCTCCTGGCTCCTCCTCCCCCTCCTGGCTCATCCTCCCCCTCCTGGCTCCTCCTCCTCCTCCTGGCTCCTCCTCCCCCTCCTGGCTCCTCCTCCCAACACTGTGACAATACAGAAGGTTAGCCCTTTACTATCACACAACCGACGGCGATGCTCCATCATTAGCATGAGCATCATTAGCTCCGCGGATGCATGGAGCATCGCCGTGGGTAGTGTGATGGTAAAGGGCTAACCTTCTGTCGTGTGGCAGTGAAAGGGTTTTAATAGAAACGTGAGAAAGATGACAGCATGTTATCATCTCCCTCTCTCTGTAAATCACTTCACTCATTCATTAAAAAAGAAAACTAAGAGGCCATTTATAGAAAGAATTGCCTCTGGTGTTGTTCGCTGACAATCTGGTTAACTTCACCTCAGTGTAATGTTCACAACGCACTGATGGAAGAGCACAAGGTCACCTTGACCACACTGCAGGTAGAGAGAGAGAGAGAGAGAGAGAGAGAGAGAGAGAGAGAGAGAGAGAGGGAGGGAGGGGGGGAGAGAGAGAGAGAGGGGGGAGAGAGAAAGAGAGGGGAGAGAGGGAGAGAGAGAGAGACCCTGACACACTGCAGGTAGAGAGAGAGAGGGGGAGAGAGAGAGAGAGAGAGAGAGAGAGAGAGAGAGAGAGAGAGAGAGAGAGAGAGAGAGAGAGGGAGGGAGGGGGAGAGAGAGAGAGGGGGGATAGGGAGAGAGAGACAGAGAGAGAGAGAGACCCTGACACACTGCAGGTAGACAGAGAGAGAGAGGATCAGCAGTGAGATTCTTCTATATATGGGTTTCCTTGTGTAAACAACACACCATAGCAGTGGGTCTCTCCCCTCTTACACAGCTAGCCTGGGTCTCTCCCCTCTTACACAGCTAGCCTGGGTCTCTCCCCTCTTACACAGCTAGCCTGGGTCTCTCCCCTCTTACACAGCTAGCCTGGGTCTCTCCCCTCTTACACAGCTAGCCTGGGTCTTTCCCCTCTTACACAGCTAGCCTGGGTCTCTCCCCTCTTACACAGCTAGCCTGGGCAGTAGGTCTTTCCCCTCTTACACAGCTAGCCTGGGTCTCTCCCCTCTTACACAGCTAGCCTGGGCAGTAGGTCTCTCCCCTCTTACACAGCTAGCCACTAGATTAAGACACCCACCCTGATACAAACACAGCTCTCACCACTAGACTAAGGCTGAGGTTACACCTTTCGTATCATCTTCGTATTGTTTTCTTATACGCATCGCCGCGTATCGCCGCGACGTCATGCGCCTCGAGTCACACTTTCGTTTTTTTTTCGTTTTTGTCAGCCAAGCACACTGATGTAGTACACTGCCAACGCAGTAGGTGGCAGTAGGTGGCAAACATGAAGGCAATTTCAACCAATCAGAACGAATGTGCCAATACACTTCCTGGAAGCTCCAGCAAAGAAAATGTCAATAAGCCAGGCGCCTATGCCGCGCCACCATCTTGCTCAATGCAGCAATTCTTTTTTCAGCAAAGCCTAATAAAAGTGCAATAAACAAAACGGATACATTCACTGTGTTCTGCCTGTCATTTGTTGATGAAACAAAACTAACATCAACACAAGTGACCACCAAGAGCAGATAGTTTAGTCTAAAAAACGATCGGTAGCATTGTTAGCCATTGTTAGCTGCATGCTAACGTCAATGGAGTATGCCATTATAATAATATAGCATTGTGGCTAGAAGCTAACGTTAGCTCACGCTACTTAGCCTGCACCAAAACTGATGATATCGCGAGCTATCAGTAGTTAGATAACATTAGAGACAACGCTGTGTGTATTAAACAAAGGTGAATAGATGACTGGGCCATTTTGTTTAATGCTTCTTAAGTTGAAAGAGGAACTCTGAGCTAACAGGGTCTGAATCCTGATAGCTCACGTTAGCCAGCTGCTCATGCCATCGGTAATGCTAGCAGAATGAATGGATGTAAACTTTATTTAACATATTGCATATGGGTACAATACAATACGGCTCAATACAAACAATTGTTAAGGGAATGCAGACTGTTGTAGCTTGGACTGGGGTCCTTATAACAATAACTTGACAACACATGGTAGCTGAAGCTATTTGGGACACGGAGCTCTGTCCCAAACACACACACACACACACACTCTGCTGTCACCGGAAGGGCACGCAGATGGTATCTACTGCGCATGGGCGTTTTCGCAACAACGGCTAGCGTGCTGACTACACGCTGTTTGTCGACTCGTTTTTTTGCGTATCTCCAAACGCAAACACAATTTTGCGTTTCAGCCGTATCCACAAAAAAACGCCAAAAAACGCGTTTCTGTGTAGATAGGACATGAAACGTCGTCAAAAACGTATAAAAAAACGCCAGGAATACACTAGTCTAACCATAGCCTAAGACACCCACCCTGATACAAACACAGCTCTCACCACTAGACTAAGACACCCACCCTGATACAAACACAGCTCTCACCACTAGACTAAGACACCCACCCTGATACAAACACAGCTCTCACCACTAGACTAAGACACCCACCCTGATATAAACACAGCTCTCACCACTAGACTAAGACACCCACCCTGATACAAACACAGCTCTCACCACTAGACTAAGACACCCACCCTGATACAAACACAGCTCTCACCACTAGACTAAGACACCCACCCTGATACAAACACAGCTCTCACCACTAGACTAAGACACCCACCCTGATACAAACACAGCTCTCACCACTAGACTAAGACACCCACCCTGATACAAACACAGCTCTCACCACTAGACTAAGACACCCACCCTGATACAAACACAGCTCTCACCACTAGACTAAGACACCCACCCTGATACAAACACAGCTCTCACCACTAGACTAAGACACACACCCACCCTGATACAAACACAGCTCTCACCACTAGACTAAGACACCCACCCTGATACAAACACAGCTCTCACCACTAGACTAAGACACACACCCACCCTGATACAAACACAGCTCTCACCACTAGACTAAGACACCCACCCTGATACAAACACAGCTCTCACCACTAGACCAAGACACCCACCCTGATACAAACACAGCTCTCACCACTAGACCAAGACACCCACCCTGATACAAACACAGCTCTCACCACTAGACTAAGACACCCACCCTGATACAAACACAGCTCTCACCACTAGACTAAGACACCCACCCTGATACAAACACAGCTCTCACCACTAGACTAAGACACCCACCCTGATACAAACACAGCTCTCACCACTAGACTAAGACACCCACCCTGATACAAACACAGCTCTCACCACTAGACTAAGACACCTACCCTGATACAAACACAGCTCTCACCACTAGACTAAGACACCCACCCTGATACAAACACAGCTCTCACCACTAGACTAAGACACCCACCCTGATACAAACACAGCTCTCACCACTAGACTAAGACACCCACCCTGATACAAACACAGCTCTCACCACTAGACTAAGACACCCACCCTGATACAAACACAGCTCTCACCACTAGACACCCACCCTGATACAAACACAGCTCTCACCACTAGACTAAGACACCCACCCTGATACAAACACAGCTCTCACCACTAGACTAAGACACCCACCCTGATACAAACACAGCTCTCACCACTAGACTAAGACACACACCCACCCTGATACAAACACAGCTCTCACCACTAGACTAAGACACCCACCCTGATACAAACACAGCTCTCACCACTAGACTAAGACACCCACCCTGATACAAACACAGCTCTCACCACTAGACACCCACCCTGATACAAACACAGCTCTCACCACTAGACTAAGACACCCACCCTGATACAAACACAGCTCTCACCACTAGACTAAGACACCCACCCTGATACAAACACAGCTCTCACCACTAGACTAAGACACACACCCACCCTGATACAAACACAGCTCTCACCACTAGACTAAGATACCCACCCTGATACAAACACAGCTCTTTCTCTATGACAACACGTGAAATACAAATTCACTCATAATTCATAATTATTATTAATTTACATATATACACTTTTTTTATTGATATATATATATATACAATTTTTTTTTAATTATTATTATTTTATATCTTTTTATTAGAAAATTTTTCCTCTGTAAAAAAAAAATGCCAGTGAATTTTTTTTTCTTCAAAAATGACCAAAATTGACAGCTCTGAGCAGGCCTGCACTGTAGTAATGACTGCAGTAATATTCGTGCAGATTCACTTCACAGGCTGACCCAATGTTAAATAAATAACAGCCAATCGAAATAGGCTATTAACTTCGTCTAAGCACGGTCTGTGCAGTTAAACTCTTGCCATTGAATGGAGGGTTGAATGATTGACAGCCCTTGACATCCAATACACGGAGGTTGAATATGATTGGCAGCCTTGCAAATCCAATCAGAGATTGCTGCATTGCAAAGTCAAAATGGGTCCAGCTGCAGGTCCGGAGGATAGGTTTAGCTCGGGCCAATCTCAAGTTTCTCAAGTTTCTTTATTAGTTGTCATACAGAAGTACAGAATACTTTTATACAAAATGTAACAGAAAGAAGCATTTTCTATAAAAGTATTCAGTACTTCTGTATGACAACTAATAAAGAAACTTGAGAAACTTGAGATTGGCCAGAGCTAAACCTAACCTCCGGACCTGCAGCTGGACCCGTTTTGACTGTTTGAAAGAGCAAGCTAGTAGTTTAGTTGTTGTTTAGTAGTTTAGTAAGCTGTACAGCTATAACAACACAGGCTAAATTAAACTTTGCGCCAACATTAGGACCGAAGTATAAACCAGCAACTGAGCAACATGAAGAAGTGGACTTATGCATCTGGATCAGAAAAAACGTTGTGGATGAAAAAGTAAGTAGGCTACAGTGTTTGTAAAAGCTTGTATGCTAAGAGTAGCTAGCCAGTTTAGCCTACACCACAATGATAATCACCAAGCTAACTTACTGTACACACTGTAGGGCTGGGCAATTAATCAAAACAGAATCGCAATATCGATTCATAGACCTATGCAATCTCATTTCTAAGTTATGACTATTTTTCTTTTATTAAATCTTTTTTTTTTTTTTTTTTTTTTACTTTTTAAATTATTTTATCTGGGTTGAACATGATTTGTGGAACTCCCTCTGGTGTTGTGGTTGTGGTATTCACTGACCTTTGGGAAGTATTTCATGCACATGGGTATCTTAGTGGTGTAGTGTATCTTGTAGACCAGGCCCATTGCAAGTTGCTGTACTCTGTTGTCTACTCTAAGCCATCCTAGGTTGTCAAAGTGGGCAGGGGTGAGGTGGGTTCTAGGAGTGAGGTCAAGCAGTAGTCTGACCAGTTTGTTTTGTGATGTTTGTAATTTGGTTTTTAGTGCCTTTGAGGTGCTTTGGTACCATGAGGTGCAACCATAGTCGTAGTACCCTTCTTAGGGACCTGCACTGGCTCCCCATTGCTGCACGTATCCGCTTCAAGGCCCTCGACCTAGCATACCGTGCGGCAAAGGGAACCGCTCCCGCCTACCTCCGGTCAATGGTCTCTAACTACACACCCTCAAGACCCCTACGCTCTGCGTCTTCTGGCCGCCTCAGATCTACTCCTATCCAAGCTCCCGGAGGGTCATCAAAGAGAAGCCGCCTATTCTCAGTCCTTGCCCCACAATGGTGGAATGAACTACCCATCCCAGTTAGGACAGCCGAATCCCGTCCAATCTTTCGCCGTCGACTAAAGACTCA
The DNA here is from genome assembly GCF_963971535.1 of Notolepis coatsorum. Taxonomy (NCBI): domain Eukaryota; kingdom Metazoa; phylum Chordata; class Actinopteri; order Aulopiformes; family Paralepididae; genus Notolepis; species Notolepis coatsorum. Next base: position 59,265 of record NW_028174883.1, read on the forward strand.
CTTCTTCAACCATTATCTGAAATGATAAAAAAAAAAAAAAAAAATCTAACCCCGACTAACCTTAATGTCATGCACTTGTCCTAATAAACTAACCTACACTGTAACACGCAACACTTTGATGAACATTGTTACTCAGCTGATAGAGTTATACCCTTCTTGCTGTCTTGTCGCACAGAACTTGTAAGTCGCTTTGGATAAAAGCGTCAGCTAAATGACTAAATGTAAATGTAAATGTAAAATGAGTGCTCCTGTTAGAGTCTTCAAGGTATTCTTGTTTACCAGAGAGGAGATCCGGTACAGGAATCTAGTTCGTTGGTTGACTTAGTTTTATTACATTGGATCCCATTTTGTCACAGGAATGATTTGCCTCTATAGGATGGAACCCAGGTAGGTAATTTCATCTTTCCTTTTAAGATAAGATAAGATATTCCTTTATTGATCCCCTTGGGGAAATTCAGGCATCATAGCAGCATGGGGGAAGGGGGGGGGGGTACAGGTAGTGAAAACAACACAAGCAGTGTAAACAAATAGGTCAATATAATTTACTATCTAACTAACTGAAATATATTTTCACAGTGTCACATAAGGTGCAGTATGCATAAGGTAGTGTTATAATTTACTATCTAACTAACTGAAATATACATTATTCATTATTCACAGTATCACAGTATCCACATAAGGTGCAGTATGCATAAGGTAGTGTTATTGTCCTACTTGGGTTCCTATTAGTTCTAGGTTGATGTCTGGCAGCAGTTGCTGCCCACTGTTGTGGAGCCTGATGGCCGCTGGTATGAAGGACTGTCCGAGGCGGTTAGTTGAGTGTCGGGGGGGTATGAGTCTGTGGCTTCCTTGTCACCTTCACCTAATATGTTTTGATCTGGTCAGGTGCGCTGTCACCTAATATGATTTCATCTGGTCAGGTGCGCTGTCACCTAATATGATTTCATCTGGTCAGGTGCGCTGTCACCTAATATGATTTCATCTGGTCAGGTGCGCTGTCACCTAATATGATTTCATCTGGTCAGGTGCGCTGTCACCTAATATGATTTCATCTGGTCAGGTGCGCTGTCACCTAATATGATTTCATCTGGTCAGGTGCGCTGTCACCTAATATGATTTCATCTGGTCAGGTGCGCTGTCACCTAATATGATTTCATCTGGTCAGGTGCGCTGTCACCTAATATGATTTCATCTGGTCAGGTGCGCTGTCACCTAATATGATTTCATCTGGTCAGGTGCGCTGTCACCTAATATGATTTCATCTGGTCAGGTGCGCTGTCACCTAATATGATTTCATCTGGTCAGGTGCGCTGTCACCTAATATGATTTCATCTGGTCAGGTGCGCTGTCACCTAATATGTTTTCATCTGGTCAGGTCCGCTGTCACCTAATATGATTTCATCTGGTCAGGTCCGCTGTCACCTAATATGATTTCATCTGGTACCTGCTGTGCTCCGGGCGCAGATACAGAACACAGAGAACACTGAGAACACTGAGGTACAGAACACAGAGAACACTGAGAACACTGAGGTACAGAACACTGAGGTACAGAACACAGAGAACACTGAGAACACTGAGGTACAGAACACTGAGGTACAGAACACAGAGAACACTGAGAACACTGAGGTACAGAACACTGAGGTACAGAACACTGAGGTACAGAACACAGAGAACACTGAGAACACTGAGGTACAGAACACTGAGGTATAGAACACTGAGGTACAGAACACAGAGAACACTGAGAACACTGAGGTACAGAACACTGAGGTACAGAACACAGAGAACACTGAGAACACTGAGGTACAGAACACTGAGGTACAGAACACAGAGAACACTGAGAACACTGAGGTACAGAACACTGAGGTACAGAACACTGAGGTACAGAACACAGAGAACACTGAGAACACTGAGGTACAGAACACTGAGGTACAGAACACAGAGAACACTGAGAACACTGAGGTACAGAACACTGAGGTACAGAACACAGAGAACACTGAGAACACTGAGGTACAGAACACTGAGGTACAGAACACTGAGGTACAGAACACAGAGAACACTGAGAACACTGAGGTACAGAACACTGAGGTACAGAACACAGAGAACACTGAGAACACTGAGGTACAGAACACTGAGGTACAGAACACAGAGAACACTGAGAACACTGAGGTACAGAACACTGAGGTACAGAACACAGAGAACACTGAGAACACTGAGGTACAGAACACTGAGGTACAGAACACTGAGAACACTGAGAACACTGAGGTACAGAACACTGAGGTACAGAACACTGAGGTACAGAACACTGAGGTACAGAACACTGAGGTACAGAACACTGAGGTACAGAACACTGAGAACACTGAGGTACAGAACACTGAGGTACAGAACACTGAGGTACAGAACACTGAGGTACAGAACACTGAGGTACAGAACACTGAGGTACAGAACACTGAGGTACAGAACACTGAGGTACAGAACACTGAGGTACAGAACACTGAGGTACAGAACACTGAGGTACAGAACACTGAGGTACAGAACACTGAGGTACAGAACACTGAGGTACAGAACACTGAGGTACAGAACACTGAGGTACAGAACACTGAGGTACAGAACACTGAGGTACAGAACACTGAGGTACAGAACACTGAGGTACAGAACACTGAGGTACAGAACACTGAGAACACTGAGAACACTGAGGTACAGAACACTGAGGTACAGAACACTGAGGTACAGAACACTGAGGTACAGAACACTGAGGTACAGAACACTGAGGTACAGAACACTGAGGTACAGAACACTGAGGTACAGAACACTGAGGTACAGAACACTGAGAACACTGAGAACACTGAGGTACAGAACACTGAGGTACAGAACACTGAGGTACAGAACACTGAGGTACAGAACACTGAGGTACAGAACACTGAGGTACAGAACACTGAGGTACAGAACACTGAGGTACAGAACACTGAGGTACAGAACACTGAGGTACAGAACACTGAGGTACAGAACACTGAGGTACAGAACACTGAGGTACAGAACACAGAGAACACTGAGAACACTGAGGTACAGAACACTGAGGTACAGAACACTGAGGTACAGAACACTGAGGTACAGAACACTGAGGTACAGAACACTGAGGTACAGAACACTGAGGTACAGAACACTGAGGTACAGAACACTGAGGTACAGAACACAGAGAACACTGAGAACACTGAGGTACAGAACACTGAGGTACAGAACACTGAGGTACAGAACACTGAGGTACAGAACACTGAGGTACAGAACACTGAGGTACAGAACACTGAGGTACAGAACACTGAGGTACAGAACACTGAGGTACAGAACACTGAGGTACAGAACACTGAGGTACAGAACACTGAGGTACAGAACACTGAGGTACAGAACACTGAGGTACAGAACACTGAGGTACAGAACACTGAGGTACAGAACACTCAGGTACAGAACACTGAGGTACAGAACACTGAGGTACAGAACACTGAGGTACAGAACACTGAGGTACAGAACACTGAGGTACAGAACACTGAGGTACAGAACACTGAGGTACAGAACACTGAGGTACAGAACACTGAGGTACAGAACACTGAGGTACAGAACACAGAGAACACTGAGGTACAGAACACTGAGGTACAGAACAGCCTGATCCCTGCAGCCATAGCTGCCATAAACAAAAGGCCTGGCTGAACGTGTGTACTTACTGTCATTATGTGCCGTTGTACTGTATGTACTATTGGATACTGATGTTGTATAGTATTGTTGTCCGATGAGTACAGTGATGGGAAAAGGAATGCCCCCCCCCCCCCCCCCCCCCGGGGACAATAAAGTCTAAGACTTTAATGTGCACAATCAACGCTTTCCCACATTTACCGTAAAGTATATAATAGAAAGGGAGGCGGCTTCACATCCAGACAGCACAGGAGGGGGAGGCGGCTTCACATCCAGACAGCACAGGAGGGGGAGGCGGCCTCACGTCCAGACAGCACAGGAGGGGGAGGCGGCTTCACATCCAGACAGCACAGGAGGGGGAGGCGGCTTCACGTCCAGACAGCACAGGAGGGGGAGGCGGCTTCACATCCAGACAGCACAGGAGGGGGAGGCGGCTTCACATCCAGACAGCACAGGAGGGGGAGGCGGCTTCACATCCAGACAGCACAGGAGGGGGAGGCGGCTTCACATCCAGACAGCACAGGAGGGGGAGGCGGCTTCACATCCAGACAGCACAGGAGGGGGAGGCGGCTTCACATCCAGACAGCACAGGAGGGGGAGGCGGCTTGTCATCCAGACAGCACAGGAGGGGGAGGCGGCTTGTCATCCAGACAGCACAGGAGGGGGAGGCGGCTTGTCATCCAGACAGCACAGGAGGGGGAGGCGGCTTCACATCCAGACAGCACAGGAGGGGAGGTGGCTTCACATCCAGACAGCACAGGAGGGGGAGGCGGCTTGTCATCCAGACAGCACAGGAGGGGGAGGCGGCTTGTCATCCAGACAGCACAGGAGGGGGAGGCGGCTTCACATCCAGACAGCACAGGAGGGGGAGGCGGCTTCACATCCAGACAGCACAGGAGGGGGAGGCGGCCTCACATCCAGACAGCACAGGAGGGGAGGCGGCTTCACATCCAGACAGCACAGGAGGGGGAGGCGGCTTGTCATCCAGACAGCACAGGAGGGGGAGGCGGCTTCACATCCAGACAGCACAGGAGGGGGAGGCGGCTTCACATCCAGACAGCACAGGAGGGGGAGGCGGCTTGTCATCCAGACAGCACAGGAGGGGGAGGCGGCTTCACATCCAGACAGCACAGGAGGGGAGGCGGCTTCACATCCAGACAGCACAGGAGGGGGAGGCGGCTTCACATCCAGACAGCACAGGAGGGGGAGGCGGCTTCACGTCCAGACAGCACAGGAGGGGGAGGCGGCTTCACATCCAGACAGCACAGGAGGGGGAGGCGGCTTCACATCCAGACAGCACAGGAGGGGGAGGCGGCTTGTCATCCAGACAGCACAGGAGGGGGAGGCGGCTTCACATCCAGACAGCACAGGAGGGGGAGGCGGCTTGTCATCCAGACAGCACAGGAGGGGGAGGCGGCTTCACATCCAAACAGCACAGGAGGGGGAGGCGGCTTCACATCCAGACAGCACAGGAGGGGGAGGCGGCTTCACATCCAGACAGCACAGGAGGGGGAGGCGGCTTCACATCCAGACAGCACAGGAGGGGGAGGCGGCTTCACATCCAGACAGCACAGGAGGGGGAGGCGGCTTCACATCCAGACAGCACAGGAGGGGGAGGCGGCTTCACATCCAGACAGCACAGGAGGGGGAGGCGGCTTCACATCCAGACAGCACAGGAGGGGGAGGCGGCTTCACATCCAGACAGCACAGGAGGGGGAGGCGGCTTCACGTCCAGACAGCACAGGAGGGGGAGGCGGCTTCACATCCAGACAGCACAGGAGGGGGAGGCGGCTTCACATCCAGACAGCACAGGAGGGGGAGGCGGCTTCACATCCAGACAGCACAGGAGGGGGAGGCGGCTTCACATCCAGACAGCACAGGAGGGGGAGGCGGCTTCACATCCAGACAGCACAGGAGGGGGAGGCGGCCTCACATCCAGACAGCACAGGAGGGGGAGGCGGCTTGTCATCCAGACAGCACAGGAGGGGGAGGCGGCTTCACATCCAGACAGCACAGGAGGGGAGGCGGCTTCACATCCAGACAGCACAGGAGGGGGAGGCGGCTTCACATCCAGACAGCACAGGAGGGGGAGGCGGCTTCACATCCAGACAGCACAGGAGGGGGAGGCGGCTTCACATCCAGACAGCACAGGAGGGGGAGGCGGCTTCACATCCAGACAGCACAGGAGGGGGAGGCGGCTTCACATCCAGACAGCACAGGAGGGGGAGGCGGCTTGTCATCCAGACAGCACAGGAGGGGGAGGCGGCTTCACATCCAGACAGCACAGGAGGGGGAGGCGGCTTCACATCCAGACAGCACAGGAGGGGAGGCGGCTTCACATCCAGACAGCACAGGAGGGGGAGGCGGCTTCACATCCAGACAGCACAGGAGGGGGAGGCGGCTTCACATCCAGACAGCACAGGAGGGGGAGGCGGCTTCACATCCAGACAGCACAGGAGGGGGAGGCGGCTTGTCATCCAGACAGCACAGGAGGGGGAGGCGGCTTCACATCCAAACAGCACAGGAGGGGGAGGCGGCTTCACATCCAGACAGCACAGGAGGGGGAGGCGGCTTCACATCCAGACAGCACAGGAGGGGGAGGCGGCTTCACATCCAGACAGCACAGGAGGGGGAGGCGGCTTCACATCCAGACAGCACAGGAGGGGGAGGCGGCTTCACATCCAGACAGCACAGGGGGGGGAGGCGGCTTCACATCCAGACAGCACAGGAGGGGGAGGCGGCTTCACGTCCAGACAGCACAGGAGGGGGAGGCGGCTTCACATCCAGACAGCACAGGAGGGGGAGGCGGCTTCACATCCAGACAGCACAGGAGGGGGAGGCGGCTTCACATCCAGACAGCACAGGAGGGGGAGGCGGCTTCACATCCAGACAGCACAGGAGGGGGAGGCGGCTTGTCTGAATGACATGTGCAGATGACTGAGACGCATTGAAATGCTACGGCCGTCCATATACTCAAAATATGAAACATAAACATAAAACACGGAGCTATTCAAATGTATTTGTTTTATAGTGTTGCCAGTTGTACTTGTTTTAGTCTCAACTAAAGGTGTTTACCAGCAATGTCCGATCCACTGTGTTGTAATCAGACCCACCTGCATGTGGTTTAGATCCACTGTGTTGTAGTGTCAGACCCACCTGCATGTGGTTTAGATCCACTGTGTTGTAGTGTCAGACCCACCTGCATGTGGTTTAGATCCACTGTGTTGTAGTGTCAGACCCACCTGCATGTGGTTTAGATCCACTGTGTTGTAGTGTCAGACCCACCTGCATGTGGTTTAGATCCACTGTGTTGTAGTGTCAGACCCACCTGCATGTGGTTTAGATCCACTGTGTTGTAGTGTCAGACCCACCTGCATGTGGTTTAGATCCACTGTGTTGTAGTCAGACCCACCTGCATGTGGTTTAGATCCACTGTGTTGTAGTGTCAGACCCACCTGCATGTGGTTTAGATCCACTGTGTTGTAGTGTCAGACCCACCTGCATGTGGTTTAGATCCACTGTGTTGTAGTGTCAGACCCACCTGCATGTGGTTTAGATCCACTGTGTTGTAGTCAGACCCACCTGCATGTGGTTTAGATCCACTGTGTTGTAGTGTCAGACCCACCTGCATGTGGTTTAGATCCACTGTGTTGTAGTGTCAGACCCACCTGCATGTGGTTTAGATCCACTGTGTTGTAGTCAGACCCACCTGCATGTGGTTTAGATCCACTGTGTTGTAGTGTCAGACCCACCTGCATGTGGTTTAGATCCACTGTGTTGTAGTGTCAGACCCACCTGCATGTGGTTTAGATCCACTGTGTTGTAGTCAGACCCACCTGCATGTGGTTTAGATCCACTGTGTTGTAGTGTCAGACCCACCTGCATGTGGTTTAGATCCACTGTGTTGTAATCAGACCCACCTGCATGTGGTTTAGATCCACTGTGTTGTAGTGTCAGACCCACCTGCATGTGGTTTAGATCCACTGTGTTGTAGTGTCAGACCCACCTGCATGTGGTTTAGATCCACTGTGTTGTAATCAGACCCACCTGCATGTGGTTTAGATCCACTGTGTTGTAGTCAGACCCACCTGCATGTGGTTTAGATCCACTGTGTTGTAGTGTCAGACCCACCTGCATGTGGTTTAGATCCACTGTGTTGTAGTGTCAGACCCACCTGCATGTGGTTTAGATCCACTGTGTTGTAGTGTCAGACCCACCTGCATGTGGTTTAGATCCACTGTGTTGTAGTGTCAGACCCACCTGCATGTGGTTTAGATCCACTGTGTTGTAGTGTCAGACCCACCTGCATGTGGTTTAGATCCACTGTGTTGTAGTCAGACCCACCTGCATGTGGTTTAGATCCACTGTGTTGTAGTGTCAGACCCACCTGCATGTGGTTTAGATCCACTGTGTTGTAATCAGACCCACCTGCATGTGGTTTAGATCCACTGTGTTGTAATCAGACCCACCTGCATGTGGTTTAGATCCACTGTGTTGTAGTGTCAGACCCACCTGCATGTGGTTTAGATCCACTGTGTTGTAATCAGACCCACCTGCATGTGGTTTAGATCCACTGTGTTGTAGTGTCAGACCCACCTGCATGTGGTTTAGATCCACTGTGTTGTAATCAGACCCACCTGCATGTGGTTTAGATCCACTGTGTTGTAGTGTCAGACCCACCTGCATGTGGTTTAAATCCACTGTGTTGTAGTGTCAGACCCACCTGCATGTGGTTTAGATCCACTGTGTTGTAGTGTCAGACCCACCTGCATGTCATTGTTCGTTTTAGTTTTAGTTCGTTTTTCTTTTTTCTTTTGCAAAAAAAGAAAGCAAAAAAACGAATGCAAAAAAACGAACGAACCAAAACTAAAAAGAACTAAAACTAAAACGAACGCAAAAAAAAGAACGCAAAAAAATGAACGAACTAAAACTAAAACGAACTAAAACTAAAACGAACGAAAAAGAAAGAACGCAAAAAACGAACGCAAAAAAATGAACGCAAAAAAATGAACGCAAAAAAATGAACGAACTAAAACTAAAACGGACTAAAACTAAAACGAACGAAAAAGAAATAACGCAAAAAACGAACACAAAAAAAAGAACGCAAACAAATTTACGAACTAAAAAGAAAACGAACGCAAAAAAAAAGAACGCAAAAAAAGAACAAAAAAAAAAGAAAGCAAAAAAACTAACGCAAAAAAAAGAATGAACCAAAACTAAAACAGACTAAACACGTTTCGCAATTATGCCACATCAATGTGGAACGCCCTACCTAAAGCTGTAAAGGAATGTGAATCACTACCCACTTTCAAAAACACTCTCAAAAAACACCTACGTGAGACTGCAATTCGAAACTGGCCCCTACAAATGTCCTAACCTAGTTGTACAGTAAATGACCAAGTAAGGCTTTGTCAGTATTCCAATGTACAGTGTAAAATGTGTGTGTGTCCCCTTCCCAACCCCCCCCCCCCCCACCTCCAATGTACAGCCCCCACCCACCCAACCCCACCCCACCCATCCAACCTCCTCCAATGTACAGTTTCTACGCCAAATGTATATACACTCCTTTTCTGGACACTTTTGTATCACAAACAGTACTGTATTTGCAAATCTGATATGTCATAAATGTATAGATGTAGCAGTACTGTCTATCTGTATGTCATGTATGTCAATGTTATGATGAATTGAAAATGGGGGACCCTGATGTAAACAAGACGAAAGTCTTTCTCTGGTCTGCATCCCCTTAACAATTGTATGTATTGAGCTGTACTGTACTGTACCCATTCTGCAATCTGTTAATAAACTTTTCAATCAATCAATCAATCCTATAGACTATAGACCTCTTCCTCTCCTATAGACTATAGACCTCTTCCTCTTCCTCTCCTATAGACTATAGACCTCTTCCTCTTCCTCTCCTATAGACTATAGACCTCTTCCTCTCCTATAGACCTCTTCCTCTCCTATAGACCTCTTCCTCTCCTATAGACCTCTTCCTCTTCCTCTCCTATAGACTATAGACCTCTTCCTCTTCCTCTCCTATAGACTATAGACCTCTTCCTCTCCTATAGACCTCTTCCTCTCCTATAGACCTCTTCCTCTCCTATAGACCTCTTCCTCTCCTATAGACCTCTTCCTCTCCTATAGACCATACCCAGAGTCTCTATTATAGACCCCCAGGCTACCAGCTACCAGCTACCAGCCACCACCACCAGGACAGCCCCAGGCTACCAGCTACCAGCCACCACCACCAGGCCAGCCCCAGGCTACCAGCTACCAGCCACCACCACCAGGCCAGCCCCAGGCTACCAGCTACCAGCCACCACCACCAGGCCAGCCCCAGGCTACCAGCTACCAGCCACCACCACCAGGCCAGCCCCAGGCTACCAGCTACCAGCCACCACCACCAGGCCAGCCCCAGGCTACCAGCTACCAGCCACCACCACCAGGCCAGCCCCAAGCTACCAGCTACCAGCCATCACCACCAGGCCAGCCCCAGGCTACCAGCTACCAGCCACCACCACCAGGCCAGCCCCAGGCTACCAGCCATCACCACCAGGCCAGCCCCAGGCTACCAGCTACCAGCCACCACCACCAGGCCAGCCCCAGGCTACCAGCTACCAGCCACCACCACCAGGCCAGCCCCAGGCTACCAGCTACCAGCCATCACCACCAGGCCAGCCCCAGGCTACCAGCTACCAGCCATCACCACCAGGCCAGCCCCAGGCTACCAGCCACCACCACCAGGCCAGCCCCAGGCTACCAGCTACCAGCCACCACCAGGCCAGCCCCAGGCTACCAGCTACCAGCCACCACCAGGCCAGCCCCAGGCTACCAGCTACCAGCCACCACCACCAGGCCAGCCCCAGGCTACCAGCTACCAGCCACCACCACCAGGCCAGCCCCAGGCTACCAGCTACCAGCCACCACCACCAGGCCAGCCCCAGGCTACCAGCTACCAGCCACCACCACCAGGCCAGCCCCAGGCTACCAGCTACCAGCCACCACCACCAGGCCAGCCCCAGGCTACCAGCCACCACCACCAGGCCAGCCCCAGGCTACCAGCCACCACCACCAGGCCAGCCCCAGGCTACCAGCTACCAGCCACCACCACCAGGCCAGCCCCAGGCTACCAGCTACCAGCCATCACCACCAGGCCAGCCCCAGGCTACCAGCCACCACCACCAGGCCAGCCCCAGGCTACCAGCTACCAGCCACCACCACCAGGCCAGCCCCAGGCTACCAGCTACCAGCCACCACCACCAGGCCAGCCCCAGGCTACCAGCTACCAGCAGTAATAATAATAAATTGTATTTGTATTGCAAAAACATAGTATAAACAGAAAATTAAAGACAACAGCACAAGAACAAATTAAATCACAACAAAAATTTTAATAAAAGCTAGCAATCAAAGGCCTTTTGAAATAGATAGGTTTTCAGGCGTGCTTTAAGATTGCTGCTAACCCCTAGATATCGCAGTCCCTGGTTCTCACTGTTTACAAAGCAGTGGCATGAAGGTGGAGAAAAGGCAGCTTGCTAGGATGATTTAGGACGACAGTCGGGCTGCGTGTTGCTTAATGACAGTCGGGCTGGTAGCATTGCACTGTTAAACGCCAAGACAGCCACTGCTGTTTCATGGTTGAGTTCTATGCAAAGAAATAACAACCATGAGTGATGACTCGTATTCTGCATCACAGATTCTAACTGAATGAATTAACTGAAATGTTCTTTTAGCTGAAGACCTGAACAAAACAGCAGAAGAAGTCCTGAACAAAACAGCAGAAGAAGACCTGAACAAAACAGCAGCAGAGGAAGAAGACCTGAACAAAACAGCAGAAGAAGACCTGAACAAAACAGCAGAAGAAGTCCTGAACAAAACAGCAGAAGAAGTCCTGAACAAAACAGCAGCAGAGGAAGAAGACCTGTACAAAACAGCAGAAGAAGACCTGAACAAAACAGCAGAAGAAGAACTGAAGAAAAGCCTTGTTTGTTTGTTTGTTTGTTTGTTAGTTTGAGGAAAGTTGTCCCTTTGAGAGAAATGGAAGTAGATTTTGTCTAATGACTTGGGGGCGACAGCGGCTCAGGAGGTAGAGCGCTCGTCTGGTAATCGGAAGGTTCCCGGTTTGATTCTCGCTCAAAATAGTTTACAATGATTTACACAGCGTAACAAACAGACAACTTGTAGTGGAGACAAGGCCACAGCACGGCTAAACCCTGGCTAGTGGAGACGAGGCCACAGCACGGCTAAACCCTGGCTAGTGGAGACAAGGCCACAGCACGGTTAAACCCTGGCTAGTGGAGACAAGGCCACAGCACAGCTAAACCCTGGCTAGTGGAGACAAGGCCACAGCACGGTTAAACCCTGGCTAGTGGAGACAAGGCCACAGCACGGCTAAACCCTGGCTAGTGGAGACAAGGCCACAGCACGGTTAAACCCTGGCTAGTGGAGACGAGGCCACAGCTAAACCCTGGCTAGTGGAGACAAGGCCACAGCACAGCTAAACCCTGGCTAGTGGAGACAAGGCCACAGCACGGTTAAACCCTGGCTAGTGGAGACAAGGCCACAGCACGGTTAAACCCTGGCTAGTGGAGACAAGGCCACTGCACGACTAAACCCTGGCTAGTGGAGACAAGGCCACAGCACGGCTAAACCCTGGCTAGTGGAGACAAGGCCACAGCACGGCTAAACCCTGGCTAGTGTAGACGAGGCCACAGCACAGCTAAACCCTGGCTAGTGGAGACGAGGCCACAGCACAGCTAAACCCTGGCTAGTGGAGACGAGGCCACAGCACAGCTAAACCCTGGCTAGTGTAGACGAGGCCACAGCACAGCTAAACCCTGGCTAGTGGAGACGAGGCCACAGCACGGCTAAACCCTGGCTAGTGGAGACGAGGCCACAGCACGGCTAAACCCTGGCTAGTGGAGACAAGGCCACAGCACGGCTAAACCCTGGCTAGTGGAGACAAGGCCACAGCACGGCTAAACCCTGGCTAGTGGAGACGAGGCCACAGCACGGCTAAACCCTGGCTAGTGGAGACAAGGCCACAGCACGGCTAAACCCTGGCTAGTGGAGACGAGGCAAATCTCCAAAGAAAATAGTTTTCCTGTTAGCTCAATATGATTGTGTACTTGAAAGCTGACATTAAACTCCTACTGCTACAGTCAGCGAGTGATCGCTCCGTAGTTTTGACGAGAGAATTAAATCCACGCGTTATCCGGCGACGGACCTGAGAACTCGGACTCTGGTTGAAGCTGAAATATTCATGCAGTTGTAGAAAGAAGACGAGAAGGCAGAGAAGCTTCATACAGAAAGTTCCCATATGTCTAAATTTACTTGCAGTTATTCACCCGTAAATGTGCCAAATCACATTCTGACAGAATATGCTTGTGCATGAGTGTATAGGAATAAAGTATTACAGTGAGCTATTGTTTATTAGATACAACTCTATATATAACTTCTAACTATAGTCATTTTCAAACAACATAAACATTAAAAACGATAGTGCTAATATCATCCTTATATTTTCCTGTAAAACAAACATTTCATGGAGGGATTTCATCTGGGGTTTGGTTTGCAGTTGAGTCTCCAGGGTTCTGGATCAGCAGTCGGGTCTCATATCTATGCAAATGTCTCTAAAACTGCTGTTCAGACATACTTTATGATCAGGGTCTCGTCGTCGTACACATCGGTCTACTAGGGCCCCAGGCGAGGCTGAATACTAAACACTGTGCCAGGGTCTCCATACTATCCCCCAGAAGAATTCAATTTCCATCACACTTTGCATATGAAAGGTCTCTGATCTCAAAAGACAATACAGAGATTTTAATAAAGAGCGTGATTTATTTTTTATAAGAGGCCCTCATCACCAGGGGCCAGGGGCTTCTAGAAAGGCGGCTTTTGTCACAAAGCTTGCAGCCGGCACGTTTGGCAAAGGTAGACATTATCTGTGACGCTCACATAGCTGCACGTGCTCTAATCCTTTTGCCCGCATATGAAACAACGGTTACTTACTATTGGAGAGCAGCAGCCAATCAGAGCACCTTGCGTCATTTAACTCAGCCAGCCGATCAGAACACCTGCGTCATTTAACTCAGCCAGCCAATCAGAACACCTGCGTCATTTAACTCAGCCAGCCAATCAGAACACCTCAGCCTGTCCATACATGTGCAAGCATTAAAAAGAGATAGAGAGAGGAGAGAGAGAGAGAGAGAGAGAGAGAGAGAGAGAGAGAGAGAGAGTCAAGTGTATGTAATTCCAGACGTCTAAAAACATCCATTAGAGTGGGTGAACGGAACTGAGGAACTAAAGACACTTCAATCATTAGTGGGTAAACCATGATATAATATATATATACATGACAGTGTTAACCACTACACCACCGTGCCACTAGGGGGAGACAGTGTTAACCACTACACCACTGTGCTGTGAGGAGACAGTGTTAACCACTACACCACCGTGCTGTGAGGAGACAGTGTTAACCACTACACCACCGTGCTGTGAGGAGACAGTGTTAACCACTACACCACCATGCTGTGAGGAGACAGTGTTAACCACTACACCACCGTGCTGTGAGGAGACAGTGTTAACCACTACACCACCGTGCTGTGAGGAGACAGTGTTAACCACTACACCACCGTGCTGTGAGGAGACAGTGTTAACCACTACACCACCGTGCTGTGAGGAGACAGTGTTAACCACTACACCACCGTGCTGTGAGGAGACAGTGTTAACCACTACACCACCGTGCTGTGAGGAGACAGTGTTAACTACTACACCACCGTGCTGTGAGGAGACAGTGTTAACCACTACACCACCGTGCTGTGAGGAGACAGTGTTAACCACTACACCACCGTGCTGTGAGGAGACAGTGTTAACCACTACACCACCGTGCTGTGAGGAGACAGTGTTAACCACTACACCACCGTGCTGTGAGGAGACAGTGTTAACCACTACACCACCGTGCTGTGAGGAGACAGTGTTAACCACTACACCACTGTGCTGTGAGGAGACAGTGTTAACCACTACACCACCGTGCTGTGAGGAGACAGTGTTAACCACTACACCACCGTGCTGTGAGGAGACAGTGTTAACCACTACACCACCGTGCTGTGAGGAGACAGTGTTAACCACTACTCCACCGTGCTGTGAGGAGACAGTGTTAACCACTACACCACCGTGCTGTGAGGAGACAGTGTTAACCACTACACCACATGCTTTATCAAATGTAGCCAGGCATTAGGACCATGTAAGCGGAGGCCTCCATCCTAAAGAGTATGGCAGATGAATTTTATTACCAAATCAAATGTGACCTTATAAAATCCAGATGGCTGACAGCAGGACTACAGTAGCTACATATTATTTATTTATTAATTTACATTTACATTTACATTTAGTCATTTAGCTGACGCTTTTATCCAAAGCGACTTACAAGTTCTGTACGACAAGCCATCAGGAAGGGTACAACTCTATCAGCTGAGTAACAATGTTCATCAAAGTGTTGAGTGCTACAATGTAGGTTAGTTTATTAGGACAAGTGCAGGACAGTAAGGTTAGTTAGGGTTAGATTTTTTTTCTTTTTTTTTTTTTTTATTCAGATAATGGTTGAAGAAGTGCGTCTTTAGTCGACGGCGAAAGATTGGACGTGTTTCGGCTGTCCTAACTGGGGTGGGTAGTTCATTCCACCATTGTGGGGCAAGGACTGAGAATAGGCGACTTCTCTTTGATGACCCTCCCGGAGCTCGGATAGGAGTAGGTCTGAGGCGGCCAGAAGATGCAGAGCGTAGGGGTCTTGAGGGTGTGTAGTTAGAGACCATTGACCGGAGGTAGGCGGGAGCGGTTCCCTTTGCCGCACGGTATGCTAGGTCGAGGGCCTTGAAGCGGATACGTGCAGCAATGGGGAGCCAGTGCAGGTCCCTAAGAAGTGGGGTGACATGGGCCGACTTCGGTAGGTTTGAGATCAGGCGGGCCGCTGCGTTCTGAATGAGTTGAAGAGGCTTGGTGGCAGTGGCCGGGAGGCCAGCGAGCAGTGCGTTGCAGTAGTCGAGGCGGGAGATGACTGTTGATTGGACGAGGAGTTGGGTGGATTCTTTTGTCAGGAAGGGGCGGATCCTTCTGACGTTGCTCAGGAGGAATCGGCAGGTTCTGGTCGTCGCTGCGATGTGAGCAGAGAAGTTCAACTGGTCGTCGAGGACAACACCAAGGTTCTTGGCGGTCGGGGACGCAGTCACAGCTGCATTCTCAACTGTGATGGAGAGGTCGGTCAGGGGGGAGGATTTGGCCGGCAGGTGGAGCAATTCTGTTTTGCTTAGGTTCAGTTTGAGGTGGTTGGTCGTCATCCAGGCGGAGATGTCAGACAGACAGGCCGAGATCCGCTCAGAGACGTGGATATCTGAGGGAGGGAAGGAGAGGAAGAGTTGAGTATCGTCGGCATAACAGTGGTAGGAGAAGCCATGAGATGTGATAATGTTACCCAGTGATTTAGTGTAGAGGGAGAAGAGAAGGGGTCCTAAAACCGAGCCCTGGGGGACACCCGTCCGCAGGGGGCGGGTGGCCGACAGGGTCCCTCTCCATGACACTTGGTAGGAGCGGTCATTGAGGTATGATGACAGCCATGTCAGCGCAGAGCCAGCCACTCCCATTCCTGCGAGGGCCGCAAGGAGGATCTGGTGGTTTTTTTCATGTATTATTTTATGACATTTACTGCTATTCTGCCGGTATATATTTGTAAGTATAAACTTACTTATTCTTACTTTATTTTACTTTATTTATTATTATTATTATTATTATTATTATTATTATTATTATTATTATTATTATTATTATTATTATTATTATTATTATTATTATTATTAATCATTATTATCATTATTATTATTATTATTATTATTATTATTATTATTATTATTATTATTATTATTATTATTATTATTATTATTATTATTATTATTATTATTATTATTATTGTTATTATTGTACAGTAGCATACTTATGGAGTTGTCAACAAGCATTTCACTGCACATTGTACTTGTACGAGGGAGTATGTGACAAATAATAATTTGTTATGTGATTTGATCTGAATGGCATCTGTTTGGTCTTGTGGGAGATAGCAAGGTGTTCACACGCTCTTCTTCTACTGCATGTGTAGGAGCCACTGTTCTCATGTGTACAGCGC
>NW_028174883.1:76313-81313 GCF_963971535.1 Notolepis coatsorum
ATCAGAGGGGAAATATCAGTTTGATGGAGGAGGTGTCTATTGTTGTTCTGATTAGCCAATCAGTTCCAAGCAGCTAAATGCTCAACTCTTGTCTCTCTGGTATAAGAACAGGGCTGTTTTCCAGACTGAAGTACTCATTCAACCATAAAGACGGGATAGTCTGCTGGTTGACTTGAACGCCTTTCTGTGGCAGAACACATTGTCTACTGGACCAAGACTTTCTACTGGAAACCATCTGGATCAAAACCTGCTTCTGAAGACAGATCAGACTGTGGACACCATCTGTAAGTACAATTATTTATTAGATTGTTTTCGTGGCATTGCAGAGCCTCTCTTATTTTCTGTGTTTCCAAGAAAACCAATTTAAACATGCCTGAATGTCTGTTGTTTATTTGTCTTCATTAAATGTAAGTGTATTTGTACAACGGCAGTCAGATACCACCACAATGACATTGCAGGCAACTGCCCAGTATTTTACCTAACGTTGACCAGATTTTAATAACAATCTTGTAGCAGATTCACTTTTAGAAGTATCTGTAATGTTGTAAACAGCTACCTCTAGGCAAAAGAGCCCTGCTTGGTAATGCACTTTTCTCAGATGTGTGGGTTAGAATTGAATGGGAGTTGAAGGGGTTGTTATTAGGGGTGCACCGATATATCGGTCGGGTATCGGTATCGGCCGATAAGTGCCTTGTTGACTGCTATCGGCCTATCGGCCGATAAGCTCAAATGTGCCGATAGCAGTCGCCGATAAATACCCATCAATTTGTGTAGCGTCAAAAGGCAAAAAAAAAAAGTTCACTCGACCTACCTGCACAACGCCCGCCGTCCCCCACACACACACACAATCTACTGCATCACAGTAACTACTTATGATTAACAAGGCATTCGTTTTGTGGCATTAGCGTTATATAGTTAGTGTTACACGCAGGGCCGCCTGGGAGAAATGCGAGGCCCTGTGCGAGATTTAACGCGAGGCCCCCCCCCCCCCCCCCAAAAGGTAAAAAAAAAAAAAAAAATTATATATATATATATATATATATATATATATTTTTTTTTTTTTTTTTTTTTACAGTCAACATATTCTTAAATAATAGCGCTGCCCGAGGCGGGGCATGATACAGTCAACATATAGCAAAAGAGAGAGCGAGAGAGAGCTCCCGTTCTACAGTCAATATACAGTGTACAGAGAGAGAGAGAGAGAGAGAGAGAGACACATTGGAAAGAAATTGAAATGCTATTTGGCCCTAAACAGAGAGTACACAGTGGCAGAATACCTGAGCACTGTGACTGAAGATCCTTGAGCACAGCCTAGCCATCGAGAAAGGCCGCCATAGGCAGACTGTGTGTGTTAGAAAGAGAGAGAGAGAGAGAGAACATGTGTGTTTGTCATGTGTGTGTGTGTTAGAGAGAGACTATAGCATGTATGAGAGATTCAAAAGGACAAAGATCAACAATCCAACAAGAAGAGCGTCTATACCAGAGAAACCAAAGCAGCAAGGAGCCAATGGCCGACATCAGCTAAATAGGCTAGCCAGGTACTGTGACACCAGGCCACGTGACACACAGCTTTGGCCAACGGCCCAACGCTACCCAAGCTACACAAACGACCATTCACACACAGCACATGTCGTATCTCCAAATGTTGTGAAGTAGCATATGTTTTGCCTGGAAAAAAACATCGTTATTAACAAAACATTCGGGAGGGGAAGGAAGGAAGAGTGGGGTAATGTCATGACATTTTACCTGCACGAGGAACACAGGTCTCCACGTTGACGAAAGGCCTCTCGCTGTCGGGACAAAGCTATGGCCAGAGCCTTGTCATGGTGCAGGCCCGACTACATCTTCTGTCAAAGATGATGTCGTAGTCAGAGTGCCAGCATCAAACGAACGTTCCCAGCTGACGCTAAACAGCTAACTGGCTAACAGTTAGCTCAATCAGGCACCTGGCTGCATGTAGTAGCCGCATAGCTTGCTTCTGCGTTAGCTAACAGCTAACAAGCTATGCGGCTACTGTCTACATACAGCCAGGTGCTCTCAGCAGGCACACACAGTTAGCTACTAGTAGTACTATATATTAGCTACTAGTCGACCAGTTTGGCTCCAGAAAGAGAGAAAGATAGATAGGTCAGGACAGGTCCACGGCGGGTATTTAATCATAGGTTGACTCACATAACGCAGTATCAATGAATGCGGCGCGGCCGGCGCCAATGGTGAAGTTGGAAGGAGACTTGGCCCACGGTGTAATTCTTCTTCTTCTTCTTCTTCGAGTACTTTCCGGCAGACTGGACACCTTTCGGCATATTGCTGCCTAACAGATTTATCTGCTCACAAGTTCTCTTCTCCTTCTTTTGAAAAGACATCCACTCGCCTCGCTCCTCTGAATAGCGCTGAATTATCTACCTCGTGTGTCTTCTTCTTCTATTTGGTATTACGGCGGTCGGCGGACGGGCCGGAAACACTATCCTAAAATCTGTAGAGCAGCAAATCCGCAGAAACCGGAAAACTGCAGTCTGCAGAGCCAGGAAGTCAGACACATTCTACAAACGTGTCTAATGTGAAATATATAAGCATATAAGCAAAACTAGATTTTAGGTCTGTGATGAAAAAGGGCCTCGCGGGAAGGGGGGCCTCGCAAAAAAATTATAAAAAAATATTTTTATTTTATTTTTTTTTTATTTTTTTTTGCGAGGCCCCCCTTCCCGCGAGGCCCTGTGCGACCGCACTGCTCGCACACCCCCTGAGGCGGCCCTGGTTACACGGACAATAACATCAGCATATTATTATTACCCATAGCAGCAAGGCATTACTCCGAGTCCGTTCATTAGCTCGGTTCCATTCCGTTGCTCATTCCGTACCCAACTACACATTCTGCAATCTGTTAATAAAGTTTTCAACCAGACAAATGTATAGAAAGGCTTTGTTTTATTATAACATTTGTTGCAGTAAAATCATTATGTCTCATTTGGTCATGCGTGGAGCGCCGGTCGGCGGGCCGGGCAGCTAACGTAGCTACGTTATTAGCTATTAGATGCAAGACTAACGTTACTGGTGAAAATGTGATTTGCGTTGGAATACTCCTTTGTCAACTTGCTGTACTTTGCTTGCAGGTCTGCAGTCATTATTGCTGCATTATGAATACCCCCAACTTTAGCCAAGGTAACGTTATGGCTAAACCTTTAACAATAGTTAACGCTAGCTTTCGGTTAGCTGTTCAATGCTATTAATAACACAACTCCCCGTCAACACCCTCTCTCGGGAAGATGGCATTTAAGAAAGTATCTGCTGTTAAAATAAAGTGTTACACGTTCAATAACAAGCATATTATTTACCCGAACATAGCAGTAAACAAGGCATTACTCCGTTAGTCCGTTCATAGCTCGGTTCCATTCCGTTGCTCATTCCGTACCCAACTACACATTCTGCAATCTGTTAATAAAGTTTTCAACCAGACAAATGTATAGAAAGGCTTTGTTTTATTATAACATTTGTTGCAGTAAAATCATTATGTCTCATTTGGTCATGCGTGGAGCGCCGGTCGGCGGGCCGGGCAGCTACGTTAAGTGTGTTCTGCTCTCGCAAACAGAACAATGGCGGCATGCCCGGAAGTAGAAAAATTTATAAACGCTTGCCGATTGGTCGGCAAGCGGGAGGTGGGTGCTAGCGGTGTGGCGTAATTGGCCGAATCGACTGTCAATCAAAATGGTTCCATTGCATTGGTTGAAAGCTCTGGTTGAGAGAATAGTATCCCGCTGCAGGCCGCAAGAATGGTTCCATTTCATTGGTTGAAAGCTCTGGTTGAGAAAATAGTATCCCTCTGCAGGCCGCAAGACGATACTGGGAGAGAGATAGTGATACCATAAACATATTTCTTGATGTTTCCTTTTTTTAAGTAAGTAAAGAGGCCTACAAATACAAACATACACATACAAATATACAGTAGTTTCATTAAAATTTTTTTTTTTTTTTTTTTTTTTTTACAAATACTTATATACAAATATCGGTATCGGTATCGGTATCGGCCGATAGTTTTAGTTGAACAATCGGTATCGGTATCGGCGGCCAATTTTCATATCGGTGCATCCCTAGTTGTTATTGTCTGGCCACACCTCAGGCTCTGCCAAGAGAGGTCTGGAGAAACACCAGAGTAGAGTCCTTTCTTTCACACCTAGAGTCCCAGTTTCAGTCACCAGCTAACTGATGGTCGATGTTGATTCTTGTTTCCCACGTTAAACTTGAGCACTAGTCTCTTTGATTTCATTTTTATTCTGAGACTCAATGTTTAACAAATACCATGGGATAAATAAAATCAATACATTCATAAAGACGCATAATTAAAAGTCCCACTGAGGATTTGGAACCTGAAATATGGCAACTTCATTCTATTTTCAATATTTAAAAAAAACGAATTGGGTTAAGTGATAACCTTGTATGTTTTAAGAGAGAGGATTTAAATAATTAAAGTACAATAGGTTAGGGCTGGGCGATATGGCCTGTAACTGACCGCCAAGGGTAAAGATGCCTATCATCTTTATTGTCAGTAAACTTTAATTTACATTGGTCTAGATGATCGACTTCTCTTTATTAGCTCAGAATACTGAGCTTTCTATTTAAGAAAAGAATATTTCAGAGCCGCTTGTGCATTTTCATTTCGTGTCCACATGGGGGCAGAGCTCGTCTTTCCTATAGTATAAAGGTCACAGCATCCTGTTTGTGACCAAGGCAGGAAGTAACTCAGAGACAACGACGGAGCAGACAGCGAATTATGTAGAATATAAGGACCTTACTTCAGTAAATAACACCCCTTGGTAAAGCGGAATAAGGTACGTCGAACACTAAAATGTATTATTGTTATTATTATTATTACTGTTGTTGAAGAGGTCTATATTTATGTGTGGTAAACATGTAAAGTGGTGCACTCACTGATTAGGTTCTAATCAAAGGCACCTGCTGCCGAACAAGTAACATTACTATTTATCATTATTTTCCTTAAATGCCTT